>NW_013665971.1:151322-161951 GCF_000517525.1 Limulus polyphemus | reverse complement strand
AAAAAAAAAAAACAAAAAAAAACGTGTTTTGATTTGTTTGTTTTTAATTTTGCACAAAGCTACACAAGGGCTATCTGTGCTCTGCCCACCACGGGTATCGAAACCCGGTTTCTAGCGTTGTAAGTCCGCAGACATACCGCTGTGCCACTAGGGGGGGGCAAACCTTGTGTATTTTACTTCGAGAATGAGTGATTTATTTCAATAATTTTGGTCAGTTCTTTACATCGAGTGTTATAACTGGCAAAAACATAAAATTACTCAATATGCTGTAATATGGAGACCCTACAGGTCATTTAAATATGTTGATATAGGGTACATGAATCGTGATTACGTGCAGCTGTTACAAAGCAATGACGTACCTTGCAATTTTATTTTCATCGTAATAATTTTCTTTTGCAGATGTGTTGTCGAAAATAATTTTCATGCTTTACGTATCTTTAGTGTCAAAAACTTTGTTGGAGAATTAAGAAAGCTTTAGAACAATCTCAAATCGTTAAAGTTTTCTATATGTTTTAGCTCCCCCGCCCCCACTCCCGGGTGGCTCAGCGGCAGGCTTGAGGGCTTATAACGCTAAAATCTGGATTCGATACTCACGATGGACACAGCGCAGGTAGCTCGTTGTGTAGATTTGCGCTTAAAACAAACAAATAAGATACCGTTTCTTGACAATTAAACCGACTTAACAGCACATAATGTGTGACTGTAAGATAATTTGAAGAAATCCCCTGTATTTTGATCGTAGATCAGAAAACAGTTTTCGGTTTTGTTAGTTTTTTAAATGCTCACGACTTCCAAGGTTTTAGCCTGTTTTGCTATTTTATTGGTATCCATTTTCTGCTTATATTCTGTCTTTTTCTGGAATGTCTGAACTCACTATAACATCTTAATTATTCTAAAGAGCTTTGTTGCATCTTGAAAGGTTTGTTAGAATTTTATACCTTTACTTACGTTGTAAAAAAAAAAGTTATTATAAGAAACGAGTGAAAGATATTTAAAAACGGGAATAGCCTAATTTTCAAATATGGATTGAGCCTATATATATATAGTACTTGGACTTAATGAGTTTGTTGGACTAACTTATTAGGCCTAATTAGCAACTGCGTAGATTAAAATGTGAATATTTATCTACTATCATAAAAAACAATTTGTAATTAATTAAGTATCAGCCGTTTCAAGCTACATCTTCCGTCATCTACAATCCGGGGACTAAAATTTGATCTCAAGTCATAGTTGGGTTAAATAGCTTAAAATACCACGACGAACTCGCTTCCAGTTATAGGATTTTTTCCTTTAAAAAAAGTTGCTCGTAATTCTGTCTCTTGCCATTGTGTTTGTTATCATTTCTGATCGATAGGTGAGTCAGGTGACTGTTTGTTTGAAAATAGTCTAAAGTTTTCAACGTTTGAACTTCAACATTTCTACATTATTGCTCACTCTTAGACTCGCACCAGGTTAAAACAATGTAACAATATGCGCTTTCATGTTTTTTTTTAAATAATTGTACTTACTGTACGAAACTAAACGAAAAAGTAAAAACGTTTATAGTGAAAATATACATGATAAAGACTGAAGTAATGAGGGTGCCAAGGAAAGAATGTAGAAAACTAAACATTAGTGTCTAAGGTAAAAAGTTCGATGAGATGAAATAATTTAGCTACTTTGGTAGCCTTATCACTTCAGATGGTCAGTGTACTAAAGCCATGATAACCAGAACTGAAATGACAAATGAAGCCTTACGAAAGAAAAAGGAGCTACTAAATATAGACTTTGAGAGGAAACTGAAGAACAGAACAATGAAGAGACTGATCTGGAGTGTAACAACGTATGCATGCGAGACAAAGCTATATAATGTGAAGAACTGAATAGTGTGGCTAATGACACTTTTTCTTTACTCCACCTATCCAGTGTGTAGGTTTTTTCATAGTAACTACAAAGCTCGTTCACACCAACAGCATCTTTGACACCTTTCACTATGATATAGGTCCAGCTTATCTCTGTTTGGCTTTTCTATTTATCAGACACATCCTCTGGCTGAAGAGAGGGTGTACCCATCTAGTAGCCCGCCAGTCTTGGACTGGAATGAAATGCATCTCTTACTTACTTACTCTCTTTGGTTAACTTGTGTTCAAGATTACTGATGAGGAATGGAATTCTCCGAAACTAGTATAATCCAATAACACAAGTTCATTTATTAATGCGTAAGGAAGATATAAAGACACTGGAATGTTCTGAAGTGTGGATTTGGTAAAAAAATCACGAAAACAAGTTGGACTGAAAAAGACAAATGAAGAAGTCCAACGTCTAGTAAGAGTAGAAAGTGGACTTGTTCCATCAGGTCGTGAAAATAAAAAAATCTGGATTAGGCATGTGTTCAGAGGGAATGGCCTAATGAAAGAGGTGATCGAGAGAAGATTCTTTCTGAGAAGAATAAGAGGAAGAAAAATGATGACGATGCTAGATGATGTCTAACAAGGAAGGACTTATGGACAGATGAAGACAGAGCTAAAAGGACGGAAGAATTGTGCCTCGGATTTGTCTGAGTATAGAACGCTTGACGATGGCTTACTTTTGGTGGAGAGGCAGTTTTAGATGTAGACGTTGGGAGCTTGATAATTCACATGTGTTTAGTTTCATTACATATTGCAATTAGAGACTAGGTGTACTTCCGCAAGGTCCTCGAAAATGTTCTGTTTCAAGAGTAAATAAATCCAAAATTAAGAGTACCAAACATTTTTATTTCTTGCTTTTCAAGTTCATATGTCATACTGTGTTGTAGCCTACAGAGTGCATAATTCTTCTCGTGATTCATGGCACCTTTTACTGACGTCACGACATTACAAATTGCAACGTTAAGCGTTAGCTTCCATTACTTGACGTCATTGTATTGTCTACTGACTGTTCTGACAGACAACACTCTACTGTATAGTTAGTGCAGGTGGTTAAAACAGATGATTCCCCCAGGTGGCAGCTTTCGGCGAAATTAACTATTTGATTTGATAGACGCCGTATCTCCACTGTTGTTGAGACACTGTACTAGAGATAACTCTTTTATTAGGATAAATTATATTATTTCTACTGTACAGTTTATATCCTAGCTTTATTTACCTGTACAACGAGATAATGTATTTATTTTTGGCTTAGTTGTTTGCATTTAAAAATTAAAAAGAAAGGAAGGTAATAATTAGTATTTTCAACTTGAACGTCATATTATGTGCAGGTGGACTAAACGGCCTTTTGAACTGAATAACAGGTCACTTTTAAAGGCGCAGAGCATGCTTTGTTCCATCACATTTCAAACCCCCTAACCCTTGATCCGCAGTTCAATACGCTAACCATTAGGCCACGCCCGGCTCGTGGAAGCTGCTTTATACGTTATTTCTTTAGTTTAGATGCTTAAAATTAATCATAACTTTTGTGTTGTTGTTTTTATTTCATTACCTAAGTCTCAGGATTTACATTCTAAACGAAATAAGGAAGATATAACGGAAAAAATAAAACATTTGTAAAATAATGTACTTGTTTGTTTGTTTTGAATTTCGCGCAAACCTACAAGAGGGCTATCTGCGCTAGCCGTCCCTAATTTTGCAGTGTAAGACTAGAGGGAAGGCAGCTAGTCATCACCACCCACCGCCAACTCTTGGGCTACTCTTTTACCAACGAATAGTGGGATTGACCGTCACATTATAACGCCCCCACGGCTGAAAGGGCGAGGTGGGACGAGGATTCGAACTCGCGACCCACAGATTGCGAGTCGAGTGCCCTAACCACCTGGCCATGCCGGGCCGTAAAATAATGTACTTACACCTGTAGTATATATATGTATATGACAATCATGTTAGTCAATTTTTGTATGCGCATTCCGAGTCACTGCAACTCCGCAAATTTCTATATTTGGTAAGTTAGCTCGAATTTAAATAATTAGATCCAATCTATGTTAGATCATAAAAATGCTCTTTTTGAATGAATGTTTCAAGAGAAAAGAAATTTCGAATATGGATTTATAGGTGTATTTTTATTTTACAATGATATAATTTTTATAAAGGTATTTTACATGTAAAAGTACTATGGATTTATAGGTGTATTTTTATTTTACAACTGATATAATTTTTATAAAGGTATTTTACATGTAGTCGTATATTAGGTGTTTTTTTATCTATTTTACGTTTTCGGAAGACGTGTTTTCTATAATTTTTCGCAGGAAATCGCTGATTCAGTGAAACGTTGTACTTATTTACAGACATAGAGTCTATAGGTTTCATTTTTATAATAACAGGTTTTATGGTTGTGGCTGTTGTTTGGAAATCAATTCATAATCGAATGAAATAGATTTTAATATTCGAAACGTACCTATTTTATGTAATTGACTTATTTCTCATTTGTTTAAGAATGTTGCGCAAAGCTATAGAAAAAGGCTCTCTGCTCATCACACCACTAAGTTTTAGCTGATAAACTAGAGAGAAGGCAGCAAATGAACAGCAACCACCGCCGACTCTTGGGTTATTCTTGTCTGACTGAAAAGTGGGACTTGATCGTCACTATTAGAGCGTACTCACGGACATAAAATGCCTAGCATTTCGTGGTCCTGGCAAGCTAATTTCAAGGCCAAGTCCGGCCCAGTTCACTACATATTTCTGTATTGTCTGACCATTTAATGAAGGTGATTATGTCTTGTATTTTTTTTATTCATTATTTTTTGTTTAGTGAATTTTCACTCTTTGTTTCCATCTTTGTATTTGTTTGAAGTTAAACACAAAGGTACACCATGGGCTATCTGTACTGTGCCTACCACGGGTATCGAAAACAATTTCTAGGGTTATAAGTCCGCGGACTTGCCCTCGGGGGAGGGGGCTCTACTAAACCAATTGCGGGTATATTACAATGACATCTTCGCCACGAGCTTAAACAAAACACAAAAGGCATTCGGAAGAAAATGCCTTCTTTTCACGAGACTTTTTCAGTCCTGTTTCTTAGTGATATTGAAACTGGAATCAGTTCACTACTGTCTTTTCCTTGCTTACAACAGCCCATTGTTTTTTTGGTTACTCACAAAGTGGGCATATATTAATCATAATAATGAAAACAGGAAAATGATTATTTCTTAACATTTCCAACTTCTCTATTCCAATTAAATCTTAATGAAGTTCATAATTAGAAGATGCAAATGGTTTCATCTTTTTTTTTCATAATTATACTCCAGTGGTAAAATAATTATATCAGTGTTTTAAACACGCCTTAGACCAGACTTGGTTTGCGACGAAATAAAGCAAAATAAATGAATAAAATCAGTATGAATATAATATTTATATTTTGTAGTTGAAAGAGCTTTGAAGTTTCCTCATACCAATAATTATATCTACAATTTCTTGATTATCTCCTTCAGGAAGCGATTCCATTAACTTTAATCTTGCATAAAACCTTATATTATGGCATTAATCAGCACTAAATTTGGTGGGTGTTTCCAGTAAATCCAACACAATACGCTCGTTTTTGAAATTACCACTTTTGTTGGCATACTTTTGGTATTACTATAGTAACTCGCATGCTGTGTCGTTGTATACATTACAGAGTTCATAACGATAAAGGCCAGGCATGGCCTGGTGGCTAGGTCGTTCGACTCGAAATTTTGCGGGTCGCGGGTTCGAATCCCCGTCGCCGAACATGCTCGCCCTTTCATCCATGGGGGTATTATAATGTAACAATAGTCGTTGGTAAAAGAGTATCCCAAGAGTTGGCGGTGGATGTTGTTGACTAGCTGCCTTCCCTTTAGTCTATCATTGCTAAATTATGGATGATTAGTGCAAATATTCCTCTTGTAGCATTGAGCTAAATTCTAAACAACCCCTAACGATGAATTAAAGAAAAATTCATTTAAGCGTGATTTACTGGAAGGTGGACGCTGTCCCTTTATTTTTTAAATATCCGTGTTGGGTAACCATATACTGTAGCTATATTATAATGGGTTGTCTGTGCTCTATCCACTGCGGGAAATCGAACCCTGGGTTTTAGCGCTGTAAGTCCGTAAACTTACCGCTGACTCACCGGGGGGACATTTTCTCTACGAGCTTAACCCTACACTTAAACCTAACTTATAATATATATTATTACGGCCTAACTCCATTGGCTCAGCCGTAAGCTTGAGGGTTTATAACAATAGAAATAGTCTTCTCAGGTATTGGACTATTTTCATAAATAAGAAATCTAAATTTAAAAAATAGAGCACACATACACACACACGCACATATATATATACAAAAAAAGTTGTTTTACTGTATAATATTTGTGCCACACCCGGTAGATGATGTGGTTTTGACGTTCGTACCACCCATTCATGCTTGTTCTGCACTTATACCTTGTTTCATAGTACCGGTTATCCAAATGGCCAAGCTTTTCGTCTCTAAAACATCGCCTGGGCGAAAGTTCTGAGAAGTTATGCCTCCCTCATACACCCCCCTCGTTCATTTTTTCTCGCGCAGACTATTAGCAGGAAAGTTTAATTGACAATCGTTCCTCTCTTATTTCATCATTCCTTAATTTCTTTGAAGAGGCGGTAAGCTATTGCAGACTCACTACATTGAGTGCTGATAAGAGTGTATGTATTGCCATGTAGGCCTAACACCTGTTTCTTTGAACATTATGTGCTTACCAATTAGGAAAAGACCACAAAACTCATTTAAAAATCCACTTAACGTGCGTGCTGCAGGGTTATCAGTTTAACTAAAGGAAGGTTCGTGTTGAAATCAAGATTTAACAAGGAGCAGGATAACTGAAACTCCATTAAAGAAACTAAAGTTAGAGAATCGTTTCTGCTAATGCTGTCCGTCGTTTTATGACATTTTTTGTATCATTCATTAGAGCTGAATGCTGCAAAATAAATGAACTTTACAAAAACTTTTGATGTGGATCATTTTGAGATGTATCCAGGTTTTCTTTATTCTTACATGACATACGCATACGGGGTCGAGTCGGCATGTAACACGATAACTACAGCTGATACAAATTCGCGGTGGAACAGAACGAAAATTGATCGTTTTTCGGAAGGCTATATATATAACAGCCCTTTCCGACGCAAAATATACGTACGCTCAGATCATAAAGATGTGTTTAGATTGGGATTTAGAATTTCCTAGATAGGGGAATCGCTTGTACTTGATGGCATTGGAAAATAAAGGAATATGGATTTACTTAGGGCACCAGGACCATCTAGAAAGAGACTTACAGGAAGGTGTACTCCATTCGTGGTAAGCAAATCGTGGCGTCCTATAACAGATGAAAATTCACGAACACAAAGGTCAGTGGTAAAAGCCGTCCACATGTTTCAAGCAGTAATATGCAACACAATCAAAAAGGACCTTCGCCTGGAAAAGCTGCTTCAACGCCATATTTGCTCAATTATCATATACCTCAAGTAGCTGGAGAATGGAACGGGTATTCCGTAAGAAGTCGCTGGACACAACGCCTGTAGATTTCTATGTGATCAGACTGTTTCAACGTCCTGTTACACTAAATAGCGTATGCAGGGGAGAGGGGTGTGCGTTGGATATGACAGCATTATGACGGAACACTTTGCAGTGGAAACTATGCTGCAGGGCTATTGTCTAGATGCACAGATATATATATAGTGGTCAATATATAGTGGTAAATATTATAACTATGTTGCGAGTAATGGTCTTTTACACCGTTGAATTAGATTGACATGCATGCGAAAAGAAAAGTAAGGATGAAAGTGAAAGAAGTAGACTACAACTATATTAAAATAAACCTGGCTGAACTGACCAGTAGTATTATTAGGGGTCGTAATCGGTTAAACCTGGTTGAACTGATCGGTAGTATTATCATGGGTCGCAATCGGTTAAACCCGGCTCAACTGACCAGTAGTATTATTATGGGTCGTAATCGATTAAACGTGGCTGAGCTGACCAGTATTATTATTATGGGTCGTAATCGGTTAAACCTGGCTGAACTGACCAGTATTATTATTATTATGGGTCGTAATAGGTTAAATCTGACTGAACTGACCAGTATTATTATTATGGGTCGTAATCGGTTAAACCTGGCTAAACTGACCAGTAGTATTATTATGGGTCGTAATAGGTTAAACCTGGCTGAATTGACCAGTAGTATTATTATGGGTCGTAATCGGCTCAACATATACCTCCTAGTTTAAATTCCAGATTCTTTGTACAGTATCCGAATCAATACTTAGATGCACATGTCGACGAATGTTTATGTAAGTTCATGTTATTTATAATTTAAACTGACTCGAACTCGATTATTCGCCCTTCTTCCCCGGTGGGTGGCTCAGCGGTAAGTCTCAGTGCTTATAATGCTAAAAATCGGATTTAGATACCCGCGATGGGCAGATCACAGGCAGCCCATTCTGTGGCTTTGTACTTAACAAAAAACAAACAAAATACATTACTAGGTTTCACCAACAATATTTCGCACTTAGTTACGACAACAGATGGTGTGTGAACACAAAGTTTGATTTTTCTTACTGTTAGTTGTTTGTCTAGAATACAAAGTGATTTAGTCACACAAGAAAGAAATGCTAAATTGGGCAGAAGATGACAGCTTTATAGCAAGAACTGTGAAGTTAGAAAACTGGCTGTGTCTTTCTTAGTCTTCTTTTATTTATTGTTAACTCAACAACGTTTAAACTCGCTGAAAATGTTGCATTATTGACTCTTTTCGTTTTAACCCCTATTGCACATTCTAACGTACAGGTAACAAATCTCTGTTGCTTAATATACACATAAATGCTCCAATTATGCAGTTAAATGCTCTAACATCCAAGTAACAGTCTAAATAAGCGATTGAATTAGTTTTATTGGTTTCTAAGTTTAACCATGTTACTTCTAAGTAACGTACTCAACCATGTTACTTCTAAGTAACGTACCCATTTATAACTTGCCAAGATATAATTCACAAAAACTTATTTTTGTGTGTGTGTGTAATATAGACCTATTTAAGTAAGAAATTTATTTATTTTTACACCGTATTTTCATGATAGAGGGCTAAGAACAAAAATACAGTTATCGTCACAAAGAAATCATATAAGAGCTGACTTTATAAATAATATTTAACTTTTTAACGTCTTGTATATAGTGTGCTTGTTCAGTAATAGAATTTGCTGATCAATGGCTTGTCCCCTAACTCATGAACAACAAAGTAAGCTTAGTACATTTAGTATAATCGCTTAGGGAAAAAAAACACAAACAAAAACAAAAACAAAGCTCCATTGTAATCCTTATTTAAAACTTCCAACTTATATACGTTGTTTGGTCATGTACGTGTATGTTAGTTCGTTGCGTTCTTCATTGAGTAATGGTTCAAATAAAGCAGGAGAGGAGAGTGAGAAGGTCGTGCCTCAATATCGCCGCCTGCTTACCATCAAACAGAAGTTTTAAGAGTTCCCAGCTCCGCTGTTCTTGCCATTTAACATCCCAGGGGTAAACTGCCAAGCTCAATTAATGCACAAACTGGAGTGTTCGACTTGCGAAGGCCGATTGATTTATTGGTGGTTAATTTAGTAAATGCATCTGTTTCCATGGTAACAGGACTAGTATACCCCTTTTAATCCTCACTCGCATCAAAGTACCTCCGCATGGTTCGTTGTTGTTTGGTTTTCCCAAAGCAACTTTGTATCGATTGGTGTGCTCTATAGGTTGTAACAGGGCGTTGAAAGGACTAGATATGTATCTTTGTTTTCTGGTCCTCACGAGAGGCGTGCCCTGTTGGAAATTTACAAGCCCTTCTTTATAAACTGACTTCGCTCATTCTAATCCGGATTCTAATTGCAGATGTTAAAACTCGTGGAATTCTTTTATGCTGTAAAGTCCCCGTGAGAAGTGGATGCCGTAGAATAATTTTGAACCGTTGATAGACCTTTAATGAACTGTTATTACACGAACCTGAGATTGTTGTTCACCAATAGTAGCACAACTGTGCTCAAAGCGTAACGCTAAATAGTTTGACACACAATACTAAATAGTCTCGACATATACAATGCAGATAAGAAGGCTAAACCTACTGTTTAAGATAATAAGCGAATACGTTGAAAATAACAACGCGTTTGAACTTAAACCAATCAGTTAATAAATCAATGGAAATCTCGCTTTAGATCGTATTATTCACACACGTTACAAAAATGTAAGAAACATATATTATTAACAAAAAAAGTGTCTACTTATGTCAATATCATTGCCATATATTGAATACGCAAGGAATATATATTAATATAAAATGATATGTAAACATACTATGTAAAGCGAGTATTTATTTAGCTGTATTGGCAAAATATTCATTATAATTAAAATGATTCTGGGAAATGAAAAGCAATCGATAAGAATTTGAACTATTCAACTTTTTAAACTGTTCTCCAAGTAACAGAAAACACGTGACTTGAATATATATGAGATAACGGGAATTACTTGGTACTTTCGAAGTGAGGAATAAATCTCTTTCCGTCATTAATGTAGGTGTGATTAAACTGTGCAAAATGCTATAATATGTGGCTAACGAAGAGTTTTTTTGTTGTTGTTTTTTTTTGCCGTCATCCATGTATTCTGCTTTATCAAATCGCACAAAGATCTGTACTTCTGTTATTGTTGGCCCGGCATGGCCAGGTGG
>NW_013665971.1:145425-150464 GCF_000517525.1 Limulus polyphemus | reverse complement strand
AATACTTATCATTGAACAAACGAAACAAAACACAAAGTTTGGCGGAAATACAATTATACGTGAATGCTTACCCCTGAACAAACGAAACAAAACATAAAGTTTGGCGGAAATGCAATTATACGTGAATACTTATCCTTGAACAAACGAAACAAAACACAAAAGTTTGTTCAAAATGTTTTACGTATCTAAAGTTCTTACTTCACCCGTCAAAAATACTTTTCCACAAAAGTAAAACAAATATGATAATGTAAATTTTTTAGATTTAGTAAAACGAAGAAAACAAAGTCAAATATTACATATTTAAAATCCCACAGTTACTGCTGTAAAACACTAAATATCCTGAACATTTATGAGGACTGAGAAATATTTTTTCTGAAAGGGGGCCGAAGGCCGCTTGGAGGTGTCACCTGTTTTAATCACTTGCAGTAGTGTGTTGTCTGTTAGTCAGTCAGTAAATAATAGAATGAAGTCACATAAGGGACGCTTAACATTGCAATTTGTACTGTCGTGACATCAGTAAAACGTGCATGTGCCATGAATCACGAGAAGAATTTGCACTCTAGATTACAACACAGCATGACATATGAACTTGAAAAGCAAGAAATAAAGATATATGTTACTCTTAATTTTGGTTTTATTTACTCTTGAAAGTACATCTAGTAATATCTATATACTTTAGCTAAGAATATTCAGTTAACAGTTGGATTATTAAAGTTACGTTAATATTCTTCCTCGATAGTCCTAAATGGCTTAAATCGAGCACAGCCGTATTTGTTATTGACGATTTTCTTAATGTGGGAATTTTATTACCGATTTAGTAAATAAATAAATAGAGTATTAATTCCCTTTCTCTTGTACAATTCAGCAATTTTATTCATATAGGTGAGCTTTGTTTATTTCTTTTTAGAGCAAAACCACACTAGGCTATCTGCTGTGTCCACCGCGGCGAATCGAACCCCGGATTTTAATGTTAAAATCCGTAAACTTACCGCTGTCCCACCGGGGGACTAAAATCTGAACTTCTTTACGTCATGTGACATACCACTACTCATAGTTAATAAACACTGTTTGTTTATTTTAGGGCAAAATCACATTGAACTATCTGATGTGGCCAACATGGGGAATCGAACCCCTGATATTAGCGTTGTAAGTCTGTAAACTTACCGCTGTGAGTTTGGACTACTGCAAGTAAGACAGACTATTTTATGACGTCTGTTCATCCTTTGTATTTTCATACAAGTATGATAACACTTTGTGTAAAGTTATATTTATCTTATTATATGTTTTTTTTTTCGCATATGCAAAGAAGTTTTATTTTATTCCATTTTTTTCTCACATATAAACTTTGATTGCGTATTGATCGTCTCTTATGCATAGGGATATATTTGTATTTACAGGTGTTTTTTTTTAAGTTAAGCACAAAGCTACACAATGGGCTATCTGTGCTCTGCCCACCACGGGTATCGAAACCCGGATTCTAGCGTTGTAAGTCCGCAGACATACCGCTGTGCTACTGGGGGGGGGCGTATTTACAGGTATGAATTTCTTTATGGTTTTATGGAATTATATGTTAGCTATAAGCAAAAATCAATCTTCGTGTTTATCTTGAATGTAAGTCACATTTTTATGAACATGATGAACGTTTCTGTAATGCTGCAACACCCGTATTTATGTTGTGTGTTATAGTATTATTGTTTAAGAGATAAACGAATACCTGGCATGGCCTGGTGATTAAGGCGCTCGACTCGCAACTTGCGTATCGCGGATTATAATTCCTTCACCGAACATGATCGCCCTTTCAACTGCGAGGGCGTTATAATGGAACGGTCAGTCCCACTTTCCGCTGTTTTATAGTATCCTGCAGGTTGACGGTGAATGGTGTTGACTAGGTGCCATCCCTGTAGGCTATCGCTTCTAAGTTAGGGACGGCTAGCGCAGATAATCCTCGAGTTTCTTTGCGCAGAATCCAATAAGCAAGCAAACAAACGAAGATAATCCATTGTAATATCGTTTAACACCTTAGTATTACAGTTATTTACCTACAATATTGATAATTAAAATCGAATTTACTGAATAGAGTAATTACAAGATCATACGCGACTTTGAGATAATTTCCGGTTGGAGAAACAATACTTCCTGTTTAGGAAAACAAAATCACAATTTAAATAAAAATAAATAAAAAAGTTCAAACAGTGAGATTTATTTATACTATTCCAGTGCTAGTTTTATTTTCTTGAATAAATTAAGTAAGATTTGGGCTTGCAAATCTATGTAACTCTAATAGTACTGTCTGTTGTATGTCTATGTAACTACTTCGCAGGGCGAGGATGGATCTTCACTGAAATTGGCATGGAGGTCATTAGGTCCATAAGGGGGTACATGCAAATATAAAGTTTTGCGTTTTTCGGTTTTTATGGGCGTTTTTTTTACCATTACCTAACCTCCTGTTGATGGATCTTTACCCAATTTAGTATGGTGGCTCATTGGGTCCATGAAGAAATACACACAAATCTTCTTTTTTTGCGGTTTTTATGGGCATTTTGCGTTTTTTTTACCACTACTTCGGCCCCTGTTGATGGATCTTCACCAAATTTAACATGAAAGTTTGTTGGGTCCATACGGAGATGCATGCAAAGTTACGGTTTCACATTTTATGTTTTGCAGTTTTTACGGGTGTTTTTGCGTTTTTTACAATTACATATAAGGGAATCAACTTTTCATGTCCTAAGATAACCTTTCATTAATCGTGAATTTACATAATCTTTGATAGGCTGTTTAGGCAGAGTATTCATAATGAATCTAAGTTTCAAATGGACAGCAACTGCCCGTTGTAGAAACCTACAAATGTAGAGGACGACGTTTCCAAATTATTCCGCCTTTCGTCGTCTTCAGATCAGTGTGTGTATGGTCTTTATACTGTTCTAGTAGACTGTCCTCTACATTTGTAGGTTTCTACAACAGGCAGATGCTGTCCATTTGAAACTTAGATTCATTATGAATTTCCATAACTTCCGTCATGGGAACGGGCACTCCAGCTAGTTATTAAATATTAATTAATTTCGGTTAGAGTACGCTACGTACTAAGAGCGAAACTAAATATCAACCTGACCATCAGTATAACTAGTTAAGTATACATTTCTTGTTTGTAATTATGCACAAAACTACACAATAGGCTCTGCCCACCACGGGTATCGAAACCCGGTTTCTAGCGTTGTAAGTCCACAGACATACCGCTATGATACTGGGGAGCATACAGTTCTTACGTTTCTATTGATAAAAATTAGAAAGCCTTGTTTCATAAAATAAAGGGAGGATTGTCACGGGAATTTTAAAAGGGAAATTGTTACGAGAAAGTTTTTGTTTTGTTTTGAAAATTATAAAGAAACAGCAAAGACGTTCTCCCTGTTTTATATATATACTATGACTTTGTGAAGCCATACCTCCGATTCGAGATACCGGATGTCCAAAAGTGTAGAAACTGCTATTGACTGTAAAGAAACAAAAACAAATAAAAATGATCACTGCGCAATTTAGGTCCACCAAAAATATCCAATCTAATAGAAATGGAAGTGTTTCCTCTAGTTTTATTGATAAATCGTGTAAGGAAACGCACTTACTTAACGTGACATATGTAACGTGCATCAGCCTATTTATATATTGAAGTAAAGAATGCCTCTGCAGTCGGGCGAAGAACGTTAGTTGTGATAAGAAGAAAAACGTATGGGCTGAATCCAGTTGAATCTATGAAGTGGCTGATGTAGGAACTAAACACTTGTGCCAAATTACTTTCTCTGGCCCTTTCCATCTTTCTGAAAGTTGAAAACATGCCTTTGCTCCTGAAATAAAAATTTTCTGGCATTGAGGCAAACTGTTCCTTCTAGGTGTTGTAAAAAAAAAAAAAGCCTTGTGTAAATCAGAAATAGCAACTTGGTAAGTCAGCTAATACTGAAACAAAGACAGTTGTTAAGGAGTAGACTACAGCTTCGCTCGTGACAGGTAAATGTTTAGATATGGTATCAAAGCTTTACGCACTGTAAGTTTCATCCAAACAGCTCTTTCTCAGTAACGCTTTAATTAGGTTCCACTGGGACGTAGGCTGATGGAAGCCCACGCCACGACATATAATAGATATGACCGACTCCTATCGTTTCCTTGTGCGGTCTGGGAATCTCTTTTCTTTAACTTTTTATTCAACCGTAAGGTCCATTTGTTAAGCTAAGAATATTCTGTTGACTTTGTGCTTTAATGAGCTGTCAGGAGGCCAAACAGCAACGTGGCTTCCTAAACAAACGTCCAACTATAGCTCCATGGGCGGTGCGGTGTTGAAGTTATCCCAGACTCAGCTTTCTTGCCCTCATCCTTTCCGACCTCTCACCTTTACCACTGACCTACAGCTAATCTAGCACGGCAAGAATGTTATTTACGCAACACCTTTTCGGAAATAACGAGCTTGTTAGATTACGATAACTTAATTTTCGTACAAACGTATATATTAACTAAATTATTATATGATAGCGCGGGGGTAACTTTTCCTTTAACATGATGTTCTCGTTATTTGCTGGAACGGTCTTTGTCATTAAGAGCGTCTCCTCTTGTCATGTGTAGGCTTTAAAACAGTTTCCTGCCGTGGGAAGGTTAATGTTACATTTCGCGTGCCTGTACCTGTTGTCTCATCCATGCTACTTTACATAGAAGTTTCCCGTGTATCTCTTTCCTTGGTTTTTCTTTGAATTCTCATGAATATTGTTGTAGTGAGTTGAGGTGCACGTTCTTGTTTATTCCGTTGTTTTAATTGTAACTTATTTGACGTTGAAATGCTGTAACGTAAAATAAGACGTAGGACTTTCGTACCCTTGAAATATATATATGTTTATATTAAACATAAATTACCGCATATATGTTTATATTAAGCATAAATTACCATTTTCTGTCTTTTCCGACACCAAAATGACGAATAAAATATTTCACCAGTAACATACTACCCTTGTTTGTCGAGTAAATCATAGTGTACAAAGTAACACAATACTACCCTTGTTTAT
>NW_013665971.1:137330-144425 GCF_000517525.1 Limulus polyphemus | reverse complement strand
TAGCAACACAATTAAACCTGCTGATGAACTGTTACTTCAGCCTAGCAACACATTAAACCTGCTGATGAACTGTTACTTCAGCCTAGCAACACATTAAACCTGCTGATGAACTGTTACTTCAGCCTAGCAACACATTAAACCTGCTGATGAACTGTTACTTCATTCTAGCAACACATTAAACTTGCTAATGAACTGTTACTTCAGCCTAGCAACACAATCAATACTCGTTATTGGTATATACGTTTTACCATCCATACCTGATACTATGGCGTGAAAATATTGCAGCTTGGCAGAATACTTACTGTATATGTATGTATGTATGATTTCAGCACATATGTTGCCCCTTACACTTATTGTAATAAAGAGGGGAAGGACAATTACTTACAGGTGGTGCAACTCTTTTTTTTTTGTGAAGTGTTGTTTATGGTAATATCCACCTTCTGGAAACATATATTGGCATAAACTAATCTACAAGTTATGAATAATAATAATAAACAGATAAATGATGTTGAAATTGTTATTAAACTTTTCGTTTATTTTTGTGGGTTTTGATTGAGCTCTTTAAAACCTAGTACAAAGAGTTATTTAAGGCAGATTATGACCTTATCAAAAAAAAAAAATTCCGTCTGAAAGACGTGGGGTAATGAATCAATAAAAATTATAAGTTGGGTGTATATACTTGTAACGACACAGTTCTTGATTTTAGCTATCCCTGTGGCTTAATAAATTACTTCTCGTCTAACAACGTTAACAGCAAACTCGTATGGTTAATTATTATATTACGTTTTGTTCTGGAAAGATCCAGTAAGTTATAACTCAAGTCTCTTACCCTGATGAAAAGCAAGACCTTAAATAATCGTGTCTTATTGGGATGAAACCTTAAACCTGTGACTATCCAAAAAAAAAAAAAGAAGTTACGCTTCGTCTTACACCTGAGGGTAGAAAGTGGACAATCTGTTGTTTCATAAGATTATTATGGTTTGTCACGTGGGTGATGAGTAACATTTAGAACTGGCCAGAATTTTTCTTTTCTTGCCAATAATTTAGAGTATATGTTCTGGGGTAACCTAAGCATGGTTCTCGATTGTTACCTGGGTAGAGAATAAGCTATAATCTCTGACCTTCTTTTGGGAAAGGTCAGGAGTTTTTGTTTTCTTCTTGGTTTGAAGAAGAGGAATATGTCATGAGATGATTCAGAAAACAGTAATAGTCTCTTACCTGGTGGAGAGTATAAGGCTTGAGATTGGTCAGGATTATTTTTTATGTTGTTGTTGTTTAAAAAATAGGAGTGGGTCTTAAGGTGGCTAAAAGGTTTTTGTTTCTGACTTGAATGCAGCCACAATATACATCTGGATGTTACCTTGACAGAATGAACAAAAATGAGTTCTTGAGTTAGTCACCTGAAGGTGAAAGATTAGTTGTAAAATGTTGGATAGAGTTTCTTTTCAAATGTTCCCAGGGGATAAATGGTCGTCGTTGCGCTGATTCAGAAAACTTCTCCTCACTTACTGGTTGTTCAGAGTTATTTCCAGTTAACAGAACCAGTTTTTGTATAGAAGTTTATTGTGGCTCAGGTGAACGACTATGCCTTAACATACTGATTTTGTTTTTTCTGGAATTATGTTAAAGATCTTGGTGTTAATATGTACATATATATATATAGATAGATATGAACAACCAAAATAATTCTAAATAGCATTAAACCGTACTGTTCAAATAATATAAATAGCATTGAACCGTACTGTTCAAATAATTCTAAATAGGATTGAACCGTACTGTTCAAATAATTCTAAATAGCATTGAACCGTACTGTTCAAATAATTCTAAATGGGATTGAACCGTACTGTTCAAATAATTCTTTTCTTCAGTTAAAGATTTTTTGGGTGAAAGTATATAATAATGTCTGTATACAAGCTCGAGGCATCTGTCCTATTTATCATCTGGGTACAGCGGAATTTAGCGAACTCCAGTACTTAATGAGAAGCACGAAAAGAAAAGTCTGTTAATTAGCGAAATAATAATTTCTATGTGCTTTCATTACTTTGTCTCAATGTATATCATGTATTTATTAACCAACAATGTTTGGTTCAACTTGATGCACTGGACAAGATAAATTACTATAGTATTACACATATAAGCTTATTGCGTTATTCCATTACAAATATTGATTTTTGTTTTTGAAAATTTCCTTCTTAATTAGAAGAAACTCGATTTTCAAGATAATGATCATATATACCGATAGTATGTGTACGTGTGAGTGTGTTTATATATGAATATTCAGTATGAGAAAGCATGAAAGGCAGATACAAGTCACGTGACTAGAGAGAGAATCTTGTCAGTTTCCCTGTTTGGGTATGCGGTTATACACGTTTGCCGTGGATGAAAATACTTGCTTGTTTCGTATTTGACGTTTGCCAGAGTTCGTGGTTCGCGTCCCGTCACATACAAAAACAAACCTGCGCTCCTGTGGATGCGTTATAAGAGTGACGTTCACATCTCACTGTTCGATTAGAGAAGCCCGCGGGTTGATGTTGACTGGCTGAGCTTTCTTCTAGTTTGTCACTTGAAATTTAGGGATCGCAAGCGCAGGTAGTCCTCGAGTAGCTTTGCGCGAAGTTCAACAAAACAAACATTTGACGGTTTTTTTTCTCCGTGCAGTGGTAGTTTATATAAGTGTTGCTAACTGGCATGTTGTAACTGTTTGGCCAAGGACAGCACAGAGGATCAGAACAACTAATATATATTCTTACAGAGGGTAAACTCCGTTTAAGTTCTTAGCAATTACGCAATAACGGATAAGTACAAAAACACATAGACACACGCGCGTCTCAATATAATATCTGATTGCTGTTTAAGTAGGTTTAGGTGGAGACCGTATTTCTTCTGAAATATTTGAACGGTTTTTATCTTGTCATTTGATGTATAACACTAATAATTAAATTTTACTTTTAAATGGTAAAATGCCAGTTAAATATTTATAAAATCTCACGTAGCTCAAAGTCCCCCGGTGGAACAGCGGTAAGTCTACCAACTTACGACGGCAAAATCCGGGGTTCGATTCTCCGCGATGGACATACAGCAGATAACCCAATGTGGCTTTGCTCTACAAAGCAAACAATCAAACAGACGTAGCTAAAGAAGCGTTCACCGATGGAAGAAGAATATTTTATTCTTAAGGATACAATTAAAAATAATTAATTATTACACCTAAATAAATGAATTTCTAGTAATACAAGTTCTTCCAATAATTTACTGGGTAATTATATGTTTATCTTGTATACATAAATACTTATGAATCTTGAGGACAATCCGTTATGTTGTAACAATGACAGACGGAAGCATCGTCCTTAAAAAAAAAAGAAGTGAAGCCAGTTCAAATTTTATAGACAAATCTGGTCATCCTGTTGATTTCTGTTGGATTTAATATACAAATCTAAACGTCATCAAGTCATTTTCCGACAAAAATAGTGGGATTGAACGTCACCATTATAACGCCCCCACGGCTGAGAGGGCGAGCATGTTTGGTAGTACGGGGATTTTTCGCATCTTATTTATAATGAAACGGTTTGTCATTGAGTGCAAAATATTTAAAACTTTCATGTTTTGTTCATTGACGGATTAAGAACCACATCACAATCCATAACAAACAAACAAATGTAACGCTAAAAGTACTTCCTTTGTTTCGTAAGCAAAATAAAAAACATAAGAAATATTTCTTTTAATTTCTCCAAATTTTAATTTATATTTCTGAAATCAGCATTAAAAACTACTTTCAAAATATATATATATATATGTATTTCTTTCTATTTGAACGCGGTACACGAAACAGAAAAGATCCCTATAATCTAAGTCACTGGTTCCCAAACTCTTTTAGTCTAAGGCTGTCTTTATGTGAATAAAAAGTTTGGGGCCCCCCAATCTACAACTTTAGCATGGTGATTGAAAAACAATGCCATAGTTAAAACGATATCATCTCTTTTCGACATACTGTATCATTTAATTAATTCAACATAATTTTTTATCGGCTTATTGTTTATTTAGAATTAAAATTAATTGAACATATTTGTTTTTGGCCCATTTTTTGGCTGCCCTCTAGAAAAAGCTTCACAGCTCCCAGGGGACCACTGCTCCCACTTTAGGAAACACTGATCTAAGGAAATAGAGCAAATTCAACTTAAGAAGTTATAAAATGTAAAATTTTTGTCCTTTATCTGATTAGTTATTTTTGGCAAATTTTTAAAAGTTTAAATACTTTGCACAATACTTGTTTAGGCATAACAAGCTTTTCTTTATAAGTAGTAGTATAGGTAACTGAGCAGTTGTTCGAAAACAAAAACAAAACGTAAATCTTAGTTGTTTCGTTTTGAGTTTACTTACTGATTATAATTTATTACAAGTTACAGCTTTTACAGTAAGAAAGAATATATTTAAAACAGGTACGACGTTTCGATTATTGGTGCGATCATTTTCACTTGTGTACTTCAGAATGATCGAAACGTCGTACCCGTTTTAAAAATATTCTTTCTTACTGTAAACTGTAATAAAATAAAAGCGTAAGTCTATTCGTTGATCTGTTTATAGACAAAATCTCACAGAAACTAACGACTTCCACTTTGTAATTTATATAAATGGTCTAAAAAATTCAAGACATGAAAATTAACTTTACAATTTATTCCACAATATTCCCAGGAATTTCGTTTGTCTTGGCAATATTTCAAACGATTGAGTAGAATGTTGAGAGCACATGAAAGAGAACGAAACATGAAACTGCACATTTTTTTTTTAGACTGTACGAACATCTAAAGTTAAGTCTCAATACAACCTCGCAAATAGAAGGTATATTGTGAGTGACAGGTAACTCGAGCTATAGCAAGTAGTGGGAGACATTTCTTTAAGAGGGTTATCCAAGCATATCGAAAGAGGAGCGCCAACCAAGTTTTGCTCTGTTTAATTCAAGTACTAACTGTTCCTCCATGTGGTGAGTGAGAATTGCGATTCTATACAATTTTTTCATGCAATTTCAAACAAAGTTCGTTCATCTGTTGTTAGGTGTAACTCCAACTGCTTCCCAAATATCACTGATGTAATGTAATTGAAGAAATATTGGAAAGGAATCAAGAACACGGAGAATCCTGGCTAATAATTAAGACAGATGCTGATGATAAACCTGTGGGAAAAAAGCCATTCGCTTAGTAAGGGAGAGAGAGAGAGAAAGCGTCCTTGTACCGTGAGTGTGGTGATTTATTCACTGATAGGTGTTTATGGACGATTAGCCTTTGAACTATCTATATTTGCCAGTTCTTATCTTCTTATATAATATAGAGGTACTTGTGATTACACAACATAGTAATGCTGTAAAATAAACAAAGCTTAACATCATGCGTCTATTCCTAATGGTTTACATTATCATATTTCATCTTACATGAGTGAAGGTTGTCCCTGTTTTTTGGTCCCGAGGCTGCTTAGGACCGTTAGGGCCTTTTAGACGCTGATGTAATTCTCGGGCAGGTTTCACCTGGTGGTGCCTATCTCATCTCCACGTAGCCGTTCCTAATTTAGCGGTGAAAGACTAGAACGAAGGCAGCTAGTCAACAACACCCACCGCCAACTCTTGGGCTACTCATTCACCAATGATTAGAGGGATTGACAGTCACATTATAACGCCCTCAGAACTGAACGAGCGAGCATGTTCGGTGACTGGGATTCAAACCTGCGACTCTCAGATTGCGGGTCAAATGCTCTAAACACCAAGCCATGCCAGGAGCGTGAAGGTTAAGACAGGGTAAATGTATCACACAGATTTATGTGAACAGCGTTTCGGTCTCCATTCTGAGTTTGGAAGCTGAAATGTTGTCCAAAAACCGTCCAAGGGTTCTTGTCCATTCATCTTGTTCCCCAGGTGGGACGGCGGTAAGTATACGGATTTACAACGCTAAAATCTGGGGTTCGATTGCCCTCGGTGGACACAGCAGATAGCCCGATGCGGCTTTGCTATAAAACCACACGAACCATTCGTCTTTATTTGATTTTATGTTATTACTTCATTATTGTATGTTGTTGTTGTTTTAAATACAACGAAACTAGTTAGTGAAGTAAAAACTTTTATGTTTATTTACAGTGATTTCAGTCGTGTGTAAAATGATAAAAAAACAAAAAAACACATATAAAGACAGATGAATAATTAAATTGATAGATAATTTAAAATCATTGCTCACTGCCAAAAATACGACAGGGCAAAGAAGGATTATTAGATATGAGAGTACTCATCGTTCTAGAGATGCCAAAAGCTATAATTCATTTAAAGTTATACCTTGTAAATCAACGAAGATTTAAAGTCGTACGAGTTATCGGTATTTATTTATGTGTCCACATGTACAAAAAATAAAAATGTGTGTGTGTGTGCGTGCGTGTAATAGAAAACCAGAATGAAATCTAATTATTCTAACGAATGACTAGCGCTAGAGAAGTAAGAACGAGCCGGTTATACATGTGAGTGGCACATCTCTAGCTCCAGTCATCTACACGTATCTCCGCACTTAGCCTTACACCGTACAAAGGCACAAGAATCAGTGTGAATTGTGAAAGGAAGGCTATCGTAGAAGCTCACTCGACTGAAGCAAGGAAATCAATGAAGATATGCTACGGATAACTTTGATGTCGAAATGTTCTGACATGGGGATTGAAGCAGAAATAATTATTCATTCTCCGGAATGGAACAACTACAAGCGCTTAACCGCGGAGGCATCCAGAGACCATTTGATAGCAAAAAGAACGACAAAGTTTGGGTCTTTTTATGCAAGACTGCTTGTGCTCTAAAATGTCCTTTCTTCAATACGCTTAAGAGTCATACTTCTGTTTCTCTTTGCAGGAAATTCTTTTGTTTGTAACATAGTGAGTACTTCTCCACAAGACAAGTAAAACCGATTATATGTCATTAACAAAGATAATGGAACAAGAGTATAAAGTAAGCTGTTTTACACATATTTGTACCGAATATTTATATATTTTTATTTGTAGATATATACATATATTTACAGTGCTTGCGAGATCATTTATACCGAATATTTTTTTGTAGATATATATATATATATATAT
>NW_013665971.1:129925-136845 GCF_000517525.1 Limulus polyphemus | reverse complement strand
ATATATATATATATATATATATATATATATTTACAGTATTTGCTCTTTTATATAACCTGCCTTTGTTTGTTGTTAAACACGAAGTTATACAATGGGCTATCTGTGCTGTGCCCACCACGAGTTTCGAAACCCTGTTTTCGGCGTTATAAGCCTTCAGACTTAACGCTGAGCCACTGGGTGGGAGCAAGAATTGTTTGCTTTATAGCAAAGCCACATTAGGCTATCTGCTGTGCTCATCGTGGGAAATCGAACCCCGGCTTTTAGTGTTGTAAATCCGTAGACTTACTACCAGAGGGGGCAATGTAACTTCTTTCTTTTTTTTAATTTCGCGCAAAGCTACACGAGGGCTATTTGCGCTAGCCGTCCCTAATTTAGCAGTGTAAGACAAGAGGGAAGGTAGCTAGTCATCATCACCCACCGCCAACTCTTGGGCTACTCTTTTACCAACGAATAGTGGGATTGACCATCACATTATAACGCCCCCACGGCTGAAATGGCGAGCATGTTTGGGGAGATTCGAACCCGCGACCCGCAGGTTGCGAGTCGAGCGCCCTAACCACCTGGCCATGCCAGGCCTAAATTGAGATGAGATTGATCAGTGATATACTGCTGCTCGAACCATGAACCTTCCTTTTGATCTGTAGCCCGACATGCTAACCACTTGGTCATACGAAGTTTAAAAAACAAACAAACAAGAACAGATATTAATTATGAACATATATGCGAGTGTATCAGAAATAGTTTCATTATTACAGAACCACCACCCCCAACAAGTGAGTGTAAAGGACATAATGACGACGTTTAAATGTTTTTATTTATATATCAGTTATTATATTCATATATATTTCTCATCTTGTTTATTTGTTTGTTTGTTTCGAATTTCGCGCAAAGCTACACGAGGGCTATCTGCGCTAGCCGTCCCTAATTTAGCAGTGTAAGACTAGAGGGAAGGCAGCTAGTCATCACTACACACCGCCAACTCTTGGGCTACTCTTTTACCAACGAATAGTGGGATTGACCGCACATTATAACGCCCCGACGGCTGAAAGGGCGAGCATGTTTGGTGTGACGGGGATTCGAACCCGCGACTCTCAGATTGCGAGTCCACCCGGCCCACTAAAGTCAACTTAGCCTCAACAACATCAAGACGCTACAAGGTATCTAGTGACAATGTAGCAAATTCAATGTGAAAATTCAAAAATATTCTTAAACATCTGCTTCGAGATATCATCATTTTCATGCTTACGACGCCAAATGAACTCGCAGAAATACGACTGACCTAACCTAGCAAAAATATAAAAAACATATTTGTTTTCATTTCTCCAAATTTTAGCCCCCCCTCCCCCAGTGGCACAGCGGTATATCTGCGGACTTACAACGCTAAAATCCGGGTTTCGATACCCGTGGTGGTCAGAGCACAGATAGCCCATTGTGTAGATTTGTGCTTAATTACAAACAAACCAACCAAATTTTTATTTATAATTCTGAAATTAGCAATGAAAACTATATTACAAAAGATTTCTTTCTATTTGAACGCGGTGCACGAAACAGAAAAAATCCGATCATAGAAGTCTGAAAGCGTGTTTGCAACTGTAGTGTACCACACGATTTATTTTTGCAATATTTCTATACGGTTCAAAAATTTTACAAACTTCGGTCAGTCAAGTTGACAATAAGGTCACTGAATAAAATAAGGTAGGTTCAAAACATAAAAAAGGAGAGTGGACCAAATTAATATCACAAGCCCTCCTTTTTGTATTGGAATTTTACCCATCACATTTTACCTTTTTATAAATATAATAGTATTGTAATACTTCAGTTTACCTGAGAAGGCTACTAAAAAAAACAACTAATTTCGGTTATTTTAGAAAGGAATAGAAATAGACGTAACGTAGCATATGTATTCTAAAATTTTAAAAAAGTAATTGGGATAATTTGAAACCCGTGACCATGCAAACTTAGTATGAGTATTTATCTTAAAAAAACAACAACATATGTAACCATTATTGGCACCTTGACACTGTGGGGTCATAGAGAACTACTTATTTTACCTTTTGGTCAATCCGGCCCGGAGAAACCAGCTAATTCAAAGTAAAAAAAAAGAGGTGAAACAGTCTACTTTAGAGTGGAGATAGCTAATTCAAAGTAAAAAAGAAGTGAAACAGGCTACTTTAGACCGGAGATAGCTAATTCAAAGTAAAAAAGATGTGAAACAGGCTACTTTAGACCGAAGATACCAGCTAATTCAATGTAAAAAAAGAAGTGAAACAGGCTACTTTAGACCGGAGATACCAGTTAATCCAATGTAAAAAAGAGGTGAAACGGGTTACTTTAGACCGGAGATAGCTAATTCAAAGTAAAAAAGAAGTGAAACAGGCTACTTTAGACCGGAGATAGCTAATTCAAAGTAAAAAGAAGTAAAACAGGCTACTTTAGACCGGAGATAGGTAATTCAAAGTAAAAAAGAAGTAAAACAGGCTACTTTAGACCGGAGATAGGTAATTCAAAGTAAAAAAAGGCAAAACAGTCTACAGTCTATCTACTTTAGACCGGAGATACCAGCTAATCCAATGTAAAAAAAGAAGTGAAACAGGCTACTTTAGACCGGAGATACCAGCTAATCCAATGTAAAAAAGAGGTGAAACAGGCTACTTTAGACCGGAGATACCAGCTAATCCAATGTAAAAAAAGAGGTGAAACAGGCTACTTTAGACCGGAGATACCAGTTAATCCAATGTAAAACCGACTATTTTAGTAGTGGAACATCTGTAAGCTGCGTTAACCACCTCCCCCCCCCCTACTTACAAAGATAACAAATTGGGCATGTACACAAACAATGGTATATAATGCGCTCAACTTTTATTTTTACTTGGTATGATGAACCTGAATGTCACTTTTTTTTGCGACACATGGGCTAATCAACCAGTTGGAGTGTCAGGTATGACCGTCCCCAATTTACAAGTGCTGACCAGGAGGTAGGTGAGTGTGGGGTCAACCAGTTAGCAGCAACCACTACCTGTGTGGCTGCTCTTAAACAAGTAGTTACTTTTTATAATGAAAAGCGGTGCGTTTTTAGTAGTATGTTGTGGCCTTGACACTTGGACCTTCGGATACGTGGCTCGGTACGCTAACCACTACGACACGCCGAACCCTTTATTTTAATTAATATCCAGGAAGCATTATAATTGTTCTAAGAGGTGGTGAAACATTTGATAATGAAATAGAACACCTGCCATGAAACATCACACGTGAGTTATATAATGTATCCATATCGGTAATCACAGGGTTACAACAACTAACTGACGTATTTTTTAAAGCCTTGTTGAAACTTAGCTGTTTTGTTTGTTTATTTTTTGTATAGCCTGTCCAAAGGTCAAGATTTATCAGGGAGACAAGTGCTTTCGTGGTACAGTATACTAACACAAATGTAAAATACGAGGGTGGCTGAGTAGCACTAATGATTAATATATTTAACACTTAATTCAGTATTCATTCACTCCAGAATAAAAAAAAAAAAGGTAAATCGTATGGGTGTTTATGTAAGAAAGAATGGAATAAAAATATTTTTATTCGTTTAGTGTTTTTTATGTGCTTATCTGAAGACATCACATTCCATGATTAGCCAATCCCCTTGCAAACTGCCCTTAATTGACACACGTATCTTTTATGTAGCGAACTCGTCATTGTCTATTTCCTTTAAAAATTATAAGTGTCATCTCGTTATGCCACAACGTAAGAGTGTCAAGGTGAAAAGGAAGCTGAGAATTTTGTTGTAATTTGTTCTGTATTATATCAAGTTTCATGTATTTAAATGACATGAACACACACAGAAACATTGCCTTTTACTCTCTCCTTTTAAGGAGCTTCTTATGAAAAATATTTTCAAGTGCAAATACTGGAAAATATTTGAAATTATTCTATTATCTGAGATTATATTCAGTTGTTCTACTTATTCTTATTTGTGTATTCATGATTGTATGCTACGATGGTCAGAATGGTGATTCGTTGAAGTATTCACTTCAGCAAAATAAGGTATCTAGCGCCCTCTGTTAGTAGATATTTGGCCGAAAGACCAAACAAAAGTCAAAGAGTAATTAATATTGAAAAAGCCGCTGTTAATGAACTACCTTCGATTCATTATGTCAAATGTTAAAGCTACTACTCACATTTACGAAACTCGAAAAAGATTCAGTTGAACAGATAGTATTTTTTTTTCATTCTGGCTGTAGCGCCCTCTATTAGTGGATATTAGCCGAAAGACCAGTCAAATATCAGAGTCACTTCTCTTGAAAATGCCGTTGCTAATAAACTACGTTTTTTCCGTTTTACTCTGTCAAATTTCAAAACTTTTCACATTTATGAAACACGGAAAAGGCCTAATTAGACGGTTATTATATATTCGTTATATTTATCGCGCTTTTTATTAGCATATAATTAACTGAAGAACCAATCGGATTTAAAAGTTATGATTTGGAAGTTTAAAAGCTAAAAATCTGGTTAATAATGAACAAATAATATCGCGTTCCTTTATAAACTCTTTACAAATGCAAGAAAAAACGTTAGAACATTTGATTCATGTTTGTCGGTTTAATTGAAATTGACTTAATCACGTCTTGACTCGATCGTTGAACAATGCGATATCAGTGACCGTGTTAAACATATTTTTACGGCCTTTTTTTAAGTATAGGTAGAGTTACCTATCACGAAATCTTATTCCCACAATGCCATTCAACTTGGTCCGGTGATCTTTATTTTTAAGTGGCATAGACTTCAATATTAGTTGTTTCTTATATCTCTCGAAAACAGATTTCCAACAAAATATATTTTATATACGGTTTTACCTTTTATATGATACAGTATTTATGAAAAACTGACAGTAATTTCAGTCATTTATATATATATATATATATTGGACTCATTACGGGTTTCCACGGGCCGGGTGTGACCTAGAAGTTAGCGTGCCTGGACTATGAATCTGAGGGTTCCAGGTGACAGTTGATTTTTTTGTGTGGATGGTAGGTGCTGCTGACTGGCTGTCTACCCTCTGTTCAGTAGTTCAGAATTAAAGACAGTGACAGACAGTTTTAGTAGCTTTGGCAGAAATACAAAATACAGTACACGTGTCTTTTTTATTTTATTTTTAGGAAGACTACATATAGGCGCGGGTTCAAATGAAGTGTGTCCTGAAACTTGTTTTTTAGAATAAAGGATTAATTTAAATTTAAAAATGTGGTTCCCAACAACAAGTGATCTCTTGTTTTCGTGTCTTTGATCAACCACCAGATGGCTATCCAAGATAATAAAAGGGAACACACCAGTAATACCGGAAAACATAACTAGTTTATGTCATCACACAGAGGGTAATGCTGTTATTTCAACAGTGTAGTTCCCCCCTCCTCCCAATGACTCAGCGGTAAGTCTGCAGGGTTACGATGGATAGCTCATTGTGATTAACTACTACTTAACAACTACTACAGAGTAGAGATGAAGATGAAATACAATTGAGAATTAGTGAGAGTCCTGTGATTAGTAATCTGAAATGAAGCCGGCCTTACACCATTATAATTAGTCCTATCTTCCCTGTTCTCCTTAGATTTTACAATACATTTGTCGTGTGACGATGTTCAGTATTGGAGTTCAACAGGCCGGTTGGGTTACAACGTGTAAAGTCTTAGTTGTATCAATATTTCTCGAGACATCAAGTGTTGTGTTGTAGAATCGTGTTTAATTATCCGTTAAAGGTTTAAGTGTGATATTACCTCACGAAGAGATTAATTATCATTTTATTCATATCATCATTTGTTGACTCTTTACTGGTTGTCATAAATAATAGAGTATTAATAGCACTTCAGATACTCCGATGATCTTGTTTGATGTTATTCAGGTCGTTTTCAGTCTCATTCTGATGGAATATTGCATCTCGTGTGCATTAAAGGAGACCCCCAGTGGCACAGCGGTATGTCTGCGGACTTATAATGCTGGAATCAGGGTTTCGATACCCGTGGTGAGCAGAGCACAGATAGTCCATTGTGTAGCTTTGTGCTTAACTTCAAATACACCAAACCAAGCATTAACGGATTATTTTTTTTCCAACTTAAGGACTGTACATCATAAAGTTCTGTATTTTTCACAAACACTTAGAGTGTCGTTCTTGTTCTGGTCTTGGCAGCGAGTCTTTGAATTTTTCGTGTTTTTCTTTCTTTTTTTTTACATTCTCGTAAATTTTGACGAACCATTAGGAAATAATCAATGGTGAAGGACGTCTAATCAAGGTCGTCAAGTGCAACAACGTTAAAATGGGAGAAAAACACACAACCTCTATAAAGTAACATTAAGCACGGTATACGAATTAGGAAGGTCTCTATAAAGTAACATTAAGCACGGTATATGAATGAGGAAGGTCTCTATAAAGTAACATTAAGCACGATATACGAATGAGGAAGGTCTCTATAAAGTAACATTAAGTACGATATACGAATGAGAAAGGTCTCTATACAGTAACATTAAGCACGGTATACGAATGAGAAGGGTTTATATACAGTAACATTAAGCACGGTATACGAATGAGGAAGGTTTCTATAATGTAACATTAAGCACGATATACTAACGAGGAGGGTTTCTATACAGTAACATTAAGCACGATATACTAATGAGGAGGGTTTCTATACAGTAACATTAAGCACGATATACGAATGAAGAGGGTTTCTATAAAGTAACATTAAGCAGGATATGCGAAAGAGGTGGGTCTCTATAAAGTAACATTAAGCACGATATACGAATGAGGAGGGTTTCTATACAGTAACATTAAGCACGATATACGAATGAGGAGGGTTTCTATACAGTAACATTAAGCACAATATACGAATGAGGAGGGTTTCTATACAGTAACATTAAGCACGATATACGAATGAAGAGGGTTT
>NW_013665971.1:122888-129775 GCF_000517525.1 Limulus polyphemus | reverse complement strand
GCAGGATATACGAATAAAGAGGGTTTCTATACAGTAACATTAAGAACGATATACGAATGAAGAGAGTTTCTATAAAGTAACATTAAGCACGATATACGAAAGAGGTGGGTCTCTATAAAGTAACATTAAGCACGATATACGAAAGAGGTGGGTCTCTATAAAGTAACATTAAGCACGATATACGAATGAGGAGGGTTTCTATACAGTAACATTAAGAACGATATACGAATGAAGAGGGTTTCTATAAAGTAACATTAAGCACGATATACGAAAGAGGTGGGTCTCTATAAAGTAACATTAAGCACGATATACGAATGAGGAGGGTTTTTATACAGTAACATTAAGCACGATATACGAAAGAGGTAGGTCTCTATAAAGTAACATTAAGCACAACATACGAATGAGAAGGGTTTCTATACAGTAACATTAAGCACGATATACGAATGAAGAGGGTTTCTATAAAGTAACATTAAGCACGGTATATGAATAGTGAGGGCCTCTATAAAGTAACATTAAGCACGGTATACGAATGAGGAGGGTTTCTATAAAGTAATATTAAGCACGGTATATGAATGGTGAGGGTCTCTATAAAGTAACATTAAGCACGGTATATGAATGGTGAGGGTCTCTATAAAGTAATATTAAGCACGGTATATGAATGGTGAGGGTCTCTACGAGAGTGAGATTAATAAAATGCATGTTTTTTGTTTGTTTTTTCACTTAGCTTCAGCGTTAATGTTGTTATAATTACCTCGATAATTCTCTTTCGTTACTATTTTGAGGTTGGCAAAAGAAATCATCATCATCTAGCTTCATGGTTACTTTAACGTGATTATTCATTCTTAATATTTAAGTAAAAAAAGAGTAATAATTTACATTTTCGAGTATTAAAATTAAAAGTAGTAAGAATTCCCCTTCCAGTTGTACACAAATAAAGTATAGTTAATGATTTATCTTGACGGTTTTCAAATAAATTTATAAATACCTTAAAAAGAAAGTAAATCTCAAACGTACCTGAAATATAATTAAAAAGTAAGAAAAAACTACGAGCTTATAACTAGTCTATGCATGCGATTTAAAAACTTAAGTCACCGTAAAAATGGCTCTTGGGATCTCAGCTATTGCAACCTTATATAGCAACGTAAATAATGATAATTTCAATCCCCAGTTTTTCAACCTCCTAACATCATGAACAGAAATAACACTCTGACCCACGGTTATTTCAACCCTATTACATTGTGAACGACGACAAAACTTTGGTTCAAAGTTCTTTCAATTCCATAACTTTGTGAATGGTAAACATTCTCCGATCTGCAGTTATTTAAACTCCATGACATTGTGAACGACGACAAAACTTTGTTTCAAAGTTCTTTCAATTCCATAACTTTGTGAATGGTAAACATTCTCCGATCTGCAGTTATATAAACTCCATGACATTGCGAACGACGACAAAACTTTGTTTCAAAGTTCTTTCAATTTCATAACTTTGTGAATGGTAAACATTCTCTGATCTGCAGTTATATAAACTCCATGACATTGTTAACGACGACAAATCTTTGACCTACAGTTCCTTTCTTACGACGTTATGAACGGCGACGAACAGTGGAATAATTTAAGTTACGTCACGTACCAAATAAAAAGAAAACGAGATTTTTGTCCCGATGGCTTAAAAATTCGTTTCGTTTCTTGATAGCATCCATTCTTCAATACTTTTTCTAGAACTTTTATATTCAGAAGTTAAATATGTACAATTAATTTACATATAAATATATGTATTTATGTTATTCTAGAGTTAGCAAGAGGAATTTAGTAGTATAAGTAATCATAGAAAATTAAAAGATACATAATGATTGAAAAACTATCAAATTAAGTATAAATGGCTGAAAAATAAAACGAACTTACATCGTAAATGAAAACTTAAATCTGTAAAAATTGTATATGTTTATAATATGTTTGTGTGGTTGACATTAATCAAGGTTTCTTCAAAACCAAAAATCAAAGGCGTGGCTCATCTGTAAAAAATCTGTCTGTTTATAATACATGTGTGGTTGACATTAATCAAGGTTTCTTCAAAACCAAAAATCAAAGGCGTGGCTCATCTGTAAAAAAATCTGTCTGTTTATAATTCATCTGTGGTTGACATTAATCAAGGTTTCTTCAAAGGCGTGGCTTATCTGTAAAAATTCTGTGTGTTTATAATATACGTGTGTGGTTGACATTATTCAAGGTTTCTTTAAAGGCGTGGCTCATCATATAACTATAAAATTAAGTTCATGAGTGGTTTATAACATGCTGATTAGTCACTTTATATGTCATTTAGTATTATTCAATAGTTCGAGGTCACATTCTATTTTTCATTCTTCTTATAGTTAACCTAGACATCATAATTTACATATTACTGTTCATCCAGGAATCTGACTTCAGGTTTGCTTGTTTTTGGATATTCGGGCAAAGCACTCAAGGACAATCTGCGCTAGCCGTCCCTAATCTTCAAACGGTGGACTAGAGCAAAGATTGGTTGTTTGTTTGATAAGCATGAAGCTACACAATGGGGCATCTGTAACACCGGTATTGAATCAAGATTTTTAGTGTTTGAAGCCCTCAGTCGTACAGCCGAGCCACCGGAGGACAGCAGTGGTTCTCAATATTTTATGGCTGGCGTACCCCTTTTCAAGTTTAGTACAAATTCATGTACACCATGATTCTGATGCTGAAACAAAAATCTGTCTTTTATTTTATGTTAATAAATTTTAATTTTTAAACGGTGACGAGGAAATAGTTTTTTTCTTTTTCTTAACTTCGATTTATTTTTCTCGTTCGATGACCGTTGCATACCACAGTTTGAGAAACAATGGGCTATAGTCAATAGCTCAACACTAATTCTTGTACTACCGACCAAATAGCGTGATTTGACCGTCACCCTTATAACGCTTAAGAATTGGCGGTGGATTAGCTATCAGTCTATCTGTTCAAAATCTCCTCCTCCCCAGTGGCACAGCGGAATGTCTGCGGACTTCCAACGCTAGAAACCGGATTTCGATACCCGTCGTGGGCAGAGCACAGATAGCCCAGTGAGTAGCTTTGTGCTTAATTACAAACAAACAAACCAGCATGGCCAGGTGGTTAGGGCGTTCGACTCGAAAGCTGAGGGTCACGGGTTCGAATCCCCGTTCCACCAAACATGCTCGCCCTTTCAGCCGTGGGGGCGTTATAATGTGAAGGTCAATCCCACTATTCGCTGGTAAAAGAGAAGCCCAAGAGTTGGCGGTGGGTGGTGATGACTAGCTGCCTTCCCTCTAGTCTTACACTGCTAAATTAGGGACGGCTAGCGCAGATAGCCCTCGTGTATCTTTGCGCGAAATTCAAAACAAACAAATAAAGTATTCAAAATTACGGATAACTATGGAAAAATATACCTTGTGTAACTTTGTGCAAAATTAAAAAAAAAAAAAAGCAGCATCAACACCCATAGTGAACCTGGTTGTTCTGTTACGTTGGAAGACAACCATATTTACTCGATTGGCTGAGTACAGTCAAAGGTAACTTTAGATGCGGAGCACTGTGTATTTGAGCATCGGTATCTGCTGTTAATTGCTGTGATTGTAATTTTACTTCATCCATGATATTTGCGAATAAAGGTTAAATCTTATAGACGGTTTATCCTCACCTCAGTGAGGGTCCTACTTCTTTATATACTGCTTTAATAGGGTACGAATATCCTTCTCGACATTCTTGTTTGTATCCAAGTTTTATATGTTTTTTGTGGGGGACGCTTTTCGTTCCTCGTCTGATTATTATTATTTTTTTATCATCCAAGGAAATGAGATGTTGTGTTACGTTCTATTTTTTTGGGAGTGTAAGTAATGAATTTTACATTAAAGTTTTCGATTACCGATCAAAGTAGAAAGCTGCCCCTGAAAAGGTTTTAGATGGGGAAAAAAATGTTGAGTGGATCAAAACGTTTTTTTTTCTTCTGTAGTTAGATGTTACGTATTTCTGTAAGAACCAGGCGTCTCATCAGATCGAACGTGGTGTACCAGCGTCTTGCACTTTTCCTTTTTCTGTTATCTACAAATATTCATAGTTTGGCTGAAAGCTGTCATTACCTTCATGTTTGGACTTCGTTGAAAATGTCGCTATTTCCCCCTTTGAACGAAGTAATGAAATATAAAACTAAGTTAATGGTATACCGTCTGAATAGCATCATTTTGATGAGAAAAGATTTGTATTGCATGACGGCTAATAATGAGTGTACTAGCTGATATTTTGTTTTATTAATTTCCGTTCTTTAACTTCACTGTTTTGTATTGAAAATAACATGTTAGCGTTTTTGTACTAGTTTTTATAATTTTACAGGTACTGTAACACTACAACCATTGACGATATTGATTTTAAGGTTGAAAAACAACAACAAAACGCATATACATATATATTATTTGTATGTAGTAGAGCCAAAACTATCTTGATTAACTTCCTTTCCTGGTATGTTAGTGTTAACTGTAAACGAGGATGTAGAAGAGATTAATACCATATTGACTTTTGGCCGTGATTGTAGATTATCAAAAGACAAATGAAGGCACAGAATGTATAGCTATGATACTATCGATCAAATCTGCAATTTTTCATACAGTACACAAACATTTACATTCAGTGACTCTTGGACAGTATTGGAGAAGCTGTAAGGTTGATAAGCATCTGGGCGTATTTTGTAAGCCATGACGATGACGTGTATGTATTGGAGAAGCTGTAAGGTTGATAAACATCTGGGCGTATTTTGTAAGCCATGACGATGACGTGTATGTATTGGAGAAGCTGTAAGGTTGATAAACATCTGGGCGTATTTTGTAAGCCATGACGATGACGTGTATTAAAGTGGTTAGGAAATAGAAAAGCAACACATTGCAATAAATTCTATTGGAAGCATTAAAATAATTCAAAATAAAGAATCGGGAACAGTTTTTCAACTCGTCTTAGTGTATGATTTTCACAATGAGAACGAATCTGGCCGGAGCCTACGTTCCTGCATAATCGGGGGTTCGAAACTGGGTTAAGAACGATTTGGTTCCCGTTCGATCAACAATAAGCTTAGGGCTTATGATCATACAATCCGGGCTCGATACAAATGGTGGGCACAGCACAGGTAAACCATTGTGCAACTCCGTGTTTGTGTCGGGCATGGCCGAATGGAGAGCGTGCCTGACTGTGAATCCGAGGGTTTATGGTTCTCGGCCCGTTGATATAAAAATGCGCTCTGCACTTTTAGGGCTGTGGGCGCGCAGTAAGAGTGACGGTCAAATTCCATTATTCAGTTTAGGTGAGAGTTGGCGATGGTTGCTTTTGACTAACTGCTTTTCTTTCAATCTATCAGTTCAGAAGTAAGGACAGCTATGTGTTGCTTGGTGCACATATTCTGGGATCAAAAATAAAAATGAACGATTTGTGTATATCAGTATAATAATATGTCGCCACAGATGCAGTCATGAACAACTTGTTTGGCGCCTATATATTTGGTTCAAGGCGAATTCCTGATAAACTGACAGTGCACTGCGGTCATGGGTAAACAAATGACCAAAGGATTATGTCACAGCCTAGGATATTCACGTAGTGAGATTATTAAATGAAGTAAAAACAAAACACAGATCATTTGGAAGTGGAAAAAAATTGCACAGAAGAGTGTTTACGATGGTAACAGGTTTAGAAAACACATACAAAACCATTCAAGCAATCTCTCATCCTCAAAGTGAATAACGTGATTAAAAATTAGAATATTTCGACTCGAAATGCCACAGCGATGAAGCTGGACATGTCCCCTAATACCGTTAATGATATGATGAACAAGGATTTGATGTTGGTGAAATCTTACAAGTCAAAGAGTACACAAGTTTCGAACAAAGTCTTGAAACCAGTGTTTATTTTCACGGGAAGAAGGAAATTGGAATTTCATCCCATCAGATATATAACTGTAGAATTCCCCTGATGCAGCTCCAACAGACTTTTGGGCCTTTGGTTTTCATAAACGTGGTCTTGAAAGCCCCTGATGAAGCTCCAACAAACATTTGGGCCTTGGGCTTTCATAAACGTGGTCCTGAAAGCCCCCGATGCAGCTCCAACAAACATTTGGGCCTTTGGTTTTCATAAACGTGGTCCTGAAAGCCCCTGATGCAGCTCCAACAAACATTTGGGCCTTTGGTTTTCATAAACGTGGTCTTGAAAGTCAACGTCCACGTACAGTGGAGGGTCGGTAGAAACTTTGTCAAACTGTATCTTCTACGAATGACTTCGTCATCCTTTGCAGAAGCTTGTTGCTATGGTAATTGCAGTGTGTCGAGCAATAGAGCGTGATTACAAACATGACTAAGTAATAAGATTATCATGAATATTGTTTTTTTTTTTTTCAACATCACCAACAATGTTTAAATACGATTAGTTAATTATGAGTGTGGCAAAAAAAGGATCGTACAATAAGATTTTTTTCAGTATTGGCACCATGGGTTTACTTTCACTAAAAACAAAAACAGAATAAACATGGTTTTATTTATATTTGTAAACAGGCAACACATCCCATTGACATCTGAGTCTATTTTTATTTTTTTTTTGAATTTCGCGCAAAGATACACGAGGGTTATCTGCGCTAACCGTCCATAATTTAGCAATGTAAGCATAGAGGGAAGGCAACTAGTCATCACCACCCACCGCCAACTCTTGGGCTACTCTTTTACCAACGAATAGTGGGATTGGCCTTCACATTATAACGCCCCAACGGCCGTGACTACATTAGATAGTGTAGTATGAACAATAAAGGAAAGCAATACGTAGCAAAGATTATTCGTTGGGCTTTATGCATTCATGAATATTGCACACAAAACTACAAGTTTGTATATAACGGT
>NW_013665971.1:119864-122232 GCF_000517525.1 Limulus polyphemus | reverse complement strand
ACATTGGTTGGTGAAGACATCGTCCTTCCATAACGAGAACTAAGACATATTATGGTCTTAAAAGTTGGCATATATTGAAACCATATATTATGTTGTGCAGATTTTGTTAATATTATCATATACTTTTGGTTCATTATAGAAGTTCTTAAAGATGGCCGCAAGTCATTTTCCTACAATGTAAGGAAGAGTTAAGTAGATTGTATGTGCAGTTATGTTATCAATGAGTGACTTGGCTTTTCAGAGCTGATACGTCTTCAAGCTAAAATCCTGACTACGGTTCCTGTACGATGGCTTTATGTGCCTGTTTTGGCGATGCTTCGATCATTAACATAGCAGTATTCAGATATGAAAAACATCTTAGTGTCTGTGTTCACAATTACGCAAACATTATTTTGTGTGAAGTGTTTTTAACTCCTGATATGTTGTAGAGCAAAGCCACATTGAGCTATCTGCTGTGTCCACCGCGAGAAAACGTACCCCGAATGTTAGCGATTTAAGTCCGTTAATTTACCTCTGTCACACCTGCTTTGTCCCCCCAGTGGCACAGCGGTATGTCTGCGGACTTACAACGCTAAAAACCGCGTGTCGATACCCGTGGTGGGCAGAACACAGATATCCCATTGTGTAGCTTTGTGTTTAACTACAAACCAACCAACCCACTTATGGTGGACTATATATATATATATATATATATATATATGTAGCCTCATGAGTTGTGAACAAGAAGTACACGTAACAGATAGGAAATGAAGACGAGGCTCTTGAACCAAAGATAAGTAAGTGGATAAACCGTCATGATAGTCATCATCATGCCAGCAACATAATTAATTGTTTATATAGACCCCTCGAGTAGCTTGGCACGAAATTCAAACAAATAAGAAAACTTTTGATTTTAATATTTTTAGGAAAAAAAATTGTACTGTAGCTGCTGTTGTATTTAAAGTCGAGATCATAAGGGATAAAGATAAATAACTGACCTATCACCGTGACCTCTAGGGGAAAATAGGAAGTACTGAAAGATAATAAACATTTTTATATCGAAAAAAAAATCCTACACAACAGGATGCAATCCATAAGAAACACTGTACAGTCCACATCATTATAGTAATAGTTGACGTTAGATTAATCTTGTAAACAGTATTACTGATCTGTGTACACAGAATTCTGACTTGATGACGTCATATGTTCAATAATAACATATTCAATGCCTGAGATGGAGGATGGGATGAAGTTGTGAATGATTAAAGACGCTTTCTCTGCGTTTTCTGACATCTGCCGCTAGAGGGGGACAAATATCACCGTGAATTTATTTCAAATTTTGCCATTGATATTACTTACCCACGAGGCTTTTATATACAAGAGAGAAACTCAATCCTAAGACTAAATATATTGCACAAAGTGTATCTTCTATAGCAAGCCGTAATTTTATATATATATACATTTTTTAACCCCAAGAATTTCGACTAACGAATTATCTCGGGAAGAACTCATAATGAATATAACACGTTTGTCGAATCATTTCGGTCTTCTCGTTGAAATTAATTTTGGGTAGATCCTACTGATTGTATCTTTAGTTACTCTAACCCTAAAGGGTTAAAATCTGCTTTAAGAATTTATTGAACAAAGATTTCATTTTCAAATATTCAGGATGAGCGAAAACGGTGCTTTTTTACAAACTCCTAGCGGCGGTGCACGTTACTGCTCAATAATTAAACCTTTGTTATAGGAAATTATTTACCTTTGAATTTAGAAAGAAACGTTTACAGTTACAATGTATGTTAAAAATAAAAATTTTGAAGTTGGTTCACCTGCAGTCCACCACTTCATGTGTGCTTCCTTTTGTTTTTTTTATAGTATGTTGATTTTTGTTATATTTTATTTACTAACATATTTTAATATCTCAGTTTTTCTCTTATGACAGGACCGGCCAAGCATGGCTTAGTGATTAGAGTACTCGATTGCAGGTCGCGAGTTCGAATCCCATAACGTAACTTAATCGCCCTTTTAAAATGTGATGGCCAATCCCACTATTCGTTAGTAAAGAGTAGCCCAAGAGTTGACTATCTGTTCTCCTTCTAGTATATCTAAATTAGGGACGGCTGGCGCATATAACCCTCGAGTAGCTTTGCACGAGATTCAACAAACAAAGTGTAAAATTTTTTATAACTAACAGTACATAATCATTACAACTTCTGTTTTGTATGTTTTCAAATAGGTGATTTCTTAATCGCTTTCATTCTTTCCAATAAACATTACTGATATTAATACAAAAGTAATATAATAATCATAAAAATATGTAGAAAATATACACATCTTTATAATACTCCCGCCCCGAGTTGACCCAAAAATATAATTCAACTTTAATTAG
>NW_013665971.1:98868-118864 GCF_000517525.1 Limulus polyphemus | reverse complement strand
CCATAAATCAAAAATATAATTCAACTTTAATTAGCCTTGCCATAAATACAAAAATATAATTCAACTTTAATTAGCCTTGCCATAAATACAAAAATATAATTCAACTTTAATTAGCCTTGCCATAAATACAAAAATATAATTCAACTTTAATTAGCCTTGCCATAAATACAAAAATATAATTCAACTTTAATTACAACTAGTAGATACAACTTCCCCTAGTATGCATGATTTGATTAGAGTAAGATCAGGATGTTATTTGTGCATTTGATGGGTTTTCTCACGTATATCTACTCCCCTTCCCTCCTCCAGTGGCACAGCGTTATGTCTGCAGACTTATAACACTAAAAACCGGGTTTCGATACTCGCAGTGGGCACAGTACAGATGGCCCATCGTGTAGCTTTGTAATTAGCTATAAACAGATATGTATGGCTAAGTATATATTTGTGTGTTTGTGTGTACATATACATATGTGTATATATATTTATATATATCTATATAAACACACATTTAGAATACATGGAAATTATATATGATGTAATAATGTATATATATATATATATCAAGATAAAGTAAACTGTTAAATATGCTAAGTGCACTTGCAACATTATCAAGCACACACTTATGGACATATTAAATAGTAAATGTTTAATGTAGAACAGCATGCAGTATAACAAGAAACACTATTAAAAGATACCCGTATGAAGACACAGTGACAAACATAATGAAACATATATATCACAGAGATAATGAAAATCCAACAGAAAAAAAAAAAGGTTTGGAAAATGGAGGGCCCTGACAAGTGTTAAAAATGGTCTCCAAATTAGAAATTACTTACGCTCCAAGGAAGAAAGAATTGAATCTATCTGTCTGTACTCATATGTATGATTTTGATATAAATTAGTTGCTGAACTACGCCTCGTATTTCTTTGCACTCTTATTTTTACGTTAGTATTATGCAACTCGATGATGTCCTACACACGCACATGTATAAACTATGGGTAACATACGTAGTTTAAATTAATTCCTGTAGTTTTTAAAGTAATTATTTCTACAAACCTACCGCACACGCACATACACATATATGAGCATAAATTTACTCTCATCAATTTGTGCGGAAATATATGCGTCAAGATATACGAGATAAACGTAGTGGGGGAGAGGTGGGGGTACGAAACCACTGGATTAAATGAAGGTGGAACATGATAGATTGCTATAGTTTTAGTGGCTGATATTTGATTAAAATAAACAGCTGCTTTCACCTAAATGAAATAATACGTTACGTATATATTTATTTATAGTGTTCTCAAGCATGCTGTGCCTCCTGTAGGTCCGCTGTTGCCCGACATGGAATGTATTTCTGTATATTCTGCGACAACATGCCGCCCCATCTCCCGTCTTCAACAAAGAACTTGTGATTAATTATATGATCTTTCCATAATTCCAAGCACACGATAATAGGCAAACGTTGTTTTATTTGCCTCGGTGGGGACGATCGTAAAACCCATAACGCTGATGCATGTGGATACGTGTTTATACACAAACAGGATGTTATAGTCGTGACTTATAGTTTCGTTATATTTCTCCGTTTTTGTTCTTTTGTTTTTTTTCTGGTTTGTTACTATTTCATTAGTATTTCAATTCACTGGCCACCAAATTAGTATAGCATTGATTCTTTTTCCTTGTTCCAGAATCGCAACACTTAATGTGATTAGTGTGCATGCGCGTGTGTCGTCGAATATAATGGACATCCTTTTGATCTGTGTATATTATTTCCATATATTCCAACCTACAGACAATACGACTGCCAATTATGATCTTCCTCGTGGAATATTGGGGGGAAGGGGAAAATTTTGTATATGTTTAGCCATGGATAGAATAGTGATTAACGCAGCCTGATAAAAGCCTATTCCTCCTTCCATATTTTTACAGCCGGTACTTACAGGTTACGAAAACAGGCAACTTTATCGATTAGAATATAAGTTTAAAGGTTTAACAAGTTTCATTACGCATGAGCCAAGTGAGCTGCTTGTGGGTCACAGAAAGCTCCTGAATATATATATTTTTTACACCTATGTAACTGAGATAAGTCCCCCACCCACCCCTTCTCTCAATCTCTCTCACACACACACACACATTGATTGAGCAGCAAGTCTGAAGGCTTACGACACTAAAAAAATCTGGTTTCGATACCCATGGTGGGCAGATCACAAATAGCCTGTGATGTAGCTTTCTGCTTAACAACAACCAAGCTGTGGGTAATTTTTATACTTAGCGTTGATTTAGTCATGTAAAAACAGATAATTTCAAAACAAAAACATATATGGTTTTAGAGAGAGAGAGAGAAAAGATACATAACGCTACGGAAGAAGAATAAACTTGATACGATCAAAGTGAGGCTGAAATACACCTGCTAATATCAAAGCGAGGCTGAACTACACCTGCTGAATGATGGTCAAGTCGGGTGAGAATTTTTTTATTTTTAGATCGATTGTGATTTTAGATTTCCCGCTCCTTATCTTTTCTTTTTGAGTTGAGAAAGAATATACTTTAAGGCTATCATAAGTTGGGATCAAATTTCTCATTAAATCCGAAACTCCATTATGGCATACATTCATATTGAATTATTGTTAAAGAACTTCTACAGACCGCTAAATTTGAAGGACATTTTTTTTTTGGACTTTCGAAAGCTATTACGAACGATGAAGTAAACAACAGACTTGAAGTATGAGAACTCTGATACAGCTTTAAAAAAATATTATCCATATTTCTATAAACTGGTAACGCCACCCCTTGGATGTTTTTGAAGTTACTGAGATTAGAAATAAAACTGCAGTACCTAATTGAACCCCAGCCTCAATACTGATTGAAAACTGTACACCATTTTATCCTTTTTAAAGTTTATTACCCAGAAACTTTAGAAATGGATTCAATTCAAAATCAGTTATAATTGTATAATATTTTAATAGAACTAAGTTATAGCAGAATTGTATCATGTTTTCTCTAGTACCAGATCCATTATTTTATTAAAGATTGATTTATAAATGGTCCTAGAAAACATCAGGCTAACGGAGTAAGCACCATGTTTTATAATATCTAGCATAAAATACCCGAGTTCCGCTGCGGGGTTCAAAGGCAACCTTATGATTCACGGAGACACTATTATGCAGAAATACTTCTATAGCTATCCCAAGGAGGTTACGCACCTGGAAACAAATCCCGTTAGGACACCTGCCCGTGGTAGATTAGCCTGTATGCCAGGTTTGGTTCCGCTAGCTTGTTCCTTATCTATATGATATAGCCCTTACCAAGAGGAATAAAAACGCAACTGAAAGGTCAATCAAGAATGGAAAGTCTAGGGGTAGGTTTTTAGGATCGCTGAACCCGAATCTAGCTTAGAATGTCATGTTTCTGATCGCATTCGGGATCCTGGGGACGCCTTATTTAAAACTATGTTCATACCCTCACTCATTATTATTGAATATTTTTTACGGAGAGGTTTTGTTCTTTTACTTCACTTACTCCATGTAGACATGTTGAGGTGGTATGTAATATATATTTATATATACAGAGAGATAGAGAGAAAATAGAAGTATCATTTATATGTCCGCCTTTCACGCCTACACCTTTCCAATCAAGCTTTAGAACTCCAAGGAGTGACACAGGGGGTTCGGCATTCGGATCTGATCCCCTATGTTCCCCCCCCCCAAATTCTAGTGATCTCTACCAAACATCAAAGGCATCTTTAGGGCATCCTGTGGAGTGGCAGAGGAGGTCCGGCGTTCAGGTCTGATCATCCTTATGTTATCCCCCCCTATTCTACTGTTCTCTACCAAAACTCGAAGGCATTCTTAAACATCCATCCTGTGAAGTGATATAGGGGGTTCGGTGTTCGGATCTGATTCACCTATATCCTCCCATATTCTATTGATATATACCAAAATTCGAAGGCATCCTTAGAGCATCCTGTGGAGTGATATAGGTGGTTGGCAAGCGGACTCGCGGTGGCCTGGGGGTGCCCCCCAAAAAATAAAGAAGCGCATTTATTTTGCTTTTAGTTGCATTAACATGACTCGAAAGTTGGGCAAGCCGATCCATAGTCCGGTATGCTATACCACAAAATGAAAAGGGGAAACAGCAATTAAGGTTGGACTTCGAGAATAGGAAGGGGTTAAGTTATTTACACATGGGGAGTGGGGGAGGGTCGTTATAAGAGCGACGGTCAAATCCCGGTATTCGAGCAGACAAGAGAAGCCCAAGAGTTGGCGGTGGGTATGCTGTTGACTATCTTCCTCCCTCTAGTCTATCAATTTAAAATCAGAGACGGCTAACGCAGATGACCGTTGAGTAACTTTGCGCGAATATCCAAAAACAACCAAAACATCGTCGTATTTTACTTTAAAATCGATATTTTTACTCCATTATATAGTATTTTACTGTCTTCAATGTCTTAATCTTAAAATCCATATTGAATTCGATTTTTTCACCGTGTTTACTTTATCCTTGATTCCAAATCCTCCCCCCCCCAGTGGCACAGGGGTATGTCTGCGGACTTACAACGCTAGAATCCTGGTTTCGATACCCGTGGTGGGCAGAGAACTGATAGCCCATTGTGTAGCTTTGTGCTTAATTACAAACAAACCAAATCCTCCCCGCTTCTCTTTACTTTAAATCCTCCCCTGTTGCCAGTCTTTTCACTCTCATCATTTTATTCTTGAAAGTCTCATTCCTTTCAGTTTTCTCACTCTCTTCATCTTATTCTTGAAAGTTACTTTAGTTTCAGTCTTCTCATTCTCCTCATCTTATTCTTGAAAGTCACCTTAGTTTCAGTCTTCTCACTCTCCTCTTCTTATTCTTGAAAGTTACCTTAGTTTCAGTCTTCTCACTCTCCTTGTTTTATTCTTGAAAGTCACTTTAGTTTCAATCTTCTCACTCTCTTCATCTTATTCTTGAAAGTCACCTTAGTTTCAGTCTTCTCACTCTCCTCTTCTCATTCTTGAAAGTTACCTTAGTTTCAGTCTTCTCACTCTCCTTATTTTATTCTTGAAAGTCACTTTAGTTTCAATCTTCTCACTCTCTTCATCTTATTCTTGAAAGTCACCTTAGTTTCAGTCTTCTCACTCTCCTCTTCTTATTCTTGAAAGTTACCTTAGTTTCAGTCTTCTCACTCTCCTTGTTTTATTCTTGAAAGTCACCTTAGTTTCAGTCTTCTCACTCTCCTCATCTTATTCTTGAAAGTCACCTTAGTTTCACTCTTCTCACTCTCCTCTTCTTATTCTTGAAAGTCACCTTAGTTTCAGTCTTCTCACTCTCCTCATCTTATTCTTGAAAGTCACCTTAGTTTCACTCTTCTCACTCTCCTCTTCTTATTCTTGAAAGTCTCCTTCGTTTCAGTCTTCTCACTCTCCTCGTTTTATTCTTGAAAGTCTCCTTCGTTTCAATCTTCTTACTCTCCTCGTCTTATTCTTAAAAGTCACCTTAGTTTCAATCTTCTTGTTCTTGAAAGTCCCCTTGGTTCAATCTTCTCACTCTTCATACTTTTTACAAAAACTAAATCCTGATTCCGGTTGTCTATTCTCGTCCGTTCTGAATCTGCTCCTTTCAGTTTTCTCACTCTGCTTACCCTGTTCTTGTCACCTTAGTTTCAGTTTTCTCACTCTGCTTACCCTATTCTTGAATCCCATGTTTCATTTCAACCCTCCCCACTTTAATCATGAAATTCACCCCTGTTTTAAAGCTTCTTACCTTATTCTTGAAAATTACCTTCGCACCCTCTCTACCTGTGATTAAAGTCCTCTCTTCATGGCCTACCAGATTCCGGTCGTCAGCCTTTTTCCCTACTATAATTTTGAAAGCTACCCTTGATTTAAGCCCTACCTTCTCGTCTGTATATTATCCTTAGAAACCACCCTATGTTTCCAGCCGTCTCACCCACTCAATACCTTATTATTGTTACCCTCTGCTGACCACAGTATATTGGAGAACAAAGTAAAATACCACCATATAAACGCGCACACACATACACATATATGTATATATGTATGTTTGTGTACATATAAATGGTGGTTTTCTTCTAAAATAAACAAAACCGTTGAAAGACCGGTTCTTCTAGTTAGTACCAGGATATCCAGAAGGCTTATCGTTATTGTTTGGTTTAGGTCTAAACCTTGACACGGGTGGGCGTGTTTCAGCTAGCCGCTTCTACCCGTAAAATGCTGGCAGGTTCGCTGTTAAAACCTGCAAAACTGAAGGACTATTGTTTGCTTATACCTGGATATTTATCTATCGCGGATTGTTAAATGTGAGGCTATTTTATGTACAGCAAAAACGTAGTTTTAACACACGTGTGAAATGTGATTAATTCACAGCAGATCAAAACTCCAAATACCCTTCCCACACTACCAAAAAGGGCTTCAGTTTACTCCTCCAGTGAGAAAAACAAGGTAACTCTATCTCTCTCTATGTGTGAAAAATATGTGATTTACTTAAATTTTTGTAAATTAGAATTCGCTTTTCGCAGTTTTATTGGCACATGTATAGATATAGTAAGGAAAACGTTTAATGTAGTGTAGATGGTTATGACTTGGCGTGCTAAAATAGTTTTCCTGTTGCTTCACCAAATTCAAAGAACCCTAATAAAACCTTAGTGTTTTAGAAAGGTCGACCTTTAAACCTTAAGAAGACAGCTCCACCTGTTGAACGCGGTTTCATTGGGTTTCTTTGAATATGATTTGTCAAACGTTTTTGATTCTACGTGTTTCTTGTTGTTGTTTTTTTAACTATCGTAAACTTCCCTTACTGTTGATTTGTAAAAGATTTGAAAAACCATTTAGTGTCATTGTGTTCTAATTCGAGTTACGAGTAACCATATACAAATTTCACCTTCTATTCCTTGACTGATGGTGACGTAATCAAATTCGTTATTGAAGCTTCCGATAGCACGTGGCATTTTACTGTATGCTGTTGGAGTTATACACATATTGTGTTACTAAGTGATGCGCATGAACGTTACAACCAGTTACCCAAATCTATAATCGCATTTGGCGAAGTTCTAATACGTGAAGCATTAAATTGTTTTCGTATATATTATATGTGATGATTAGGCGTCAGCTCATCAGTCACTTAGGCCTAAAGAGATGTGTGTCAATGAACTGAAGAGGCTAAGTTGCCAGTTCGATTGCTCTGGTTTTAATAATCAAACTCAACTGTTCATCAAATGAATCAGTTTCTGATGACTAAAAATTTAATAGGCCTTCTTGGTGCAACAACTTTCTGTTATGTTGGCATATGTCCTAATTAGTATGGACTAGTTTAACCACACTGTTATTGAAATATTTATCGGAAATAATTAAAACAGCACCATATTCGCAAAAACACAACATCCCTGCTAACCATCGAAATAGCATGACAGCTGAACATGAAAGCATGTGTGTTTTAAAGGCATATACTAATATGTAAGTTCATGTCTTGCAATAGAAATACATATAATCTATTTAAGTGGTAATGTTTTTACTCAATGATTGTTAGTTTGTAATTAAGCACAAAAGTACACAATGGGCTATCTGTGCTCTGCCCACCACGGGTATCGAAACCCAGTTTCTAGCGTTGTAAGTCCGCAGACATACCGCTGTGCTACTGGGGCAGTTTGTTTGTTTGTTTGTAATTAAGCACAAACTACACAATGGGTTATCTGTGCTCTGGCCACCACGGGTATCGAAACCCAGTTTCTAGCGTTGTAAGTCCGCAGACATACCGCTGTACCAATGAGGGGCAGTTACAAACTTAATTGTTTTCTTTATATTTTTGTATATTTGTTGTAACCGAGCATAAGCTGCAAATGTATTGAATTGTATCTCTAATCTGCTTTCAAAAATGGTTAGACTAATTTTTTTATATATTTTCTGAACTTTGTTGAGATGTTTCTACACAGTGTCTGAATTGGACGTATACAACCTACCCTGATCAGCCTTCAAATAAAAAACTTCCCTCCAAAACTATTAATAATGGCTATCTTAATAAATAACGTGCATATTTGTGAGCTGAATGTAGTAGAAATATATAAGTTTTAAATGTTTGTATCCTATTAAAATACATGCGGTAATACACTTACAAAGAGAAAAGATGTAAAAACGGTAGTATTTCCATTATCAAGGCTCTGCGTGTATTGAATCCGTCTGATTTTCTGTTATTTGTTTAAAAGCAATTCTTGCGTAACACCAGAAGTACCAATTTGGCCCATATTCCTGTAAAAATAAGTTCCATTTTTCTAAGATATTTATATATTAAACTGCTTGTGTGTCTATGACTTTATTGTTTACAATGTCCCTAAATAACATACGAGTCACGATGAAAAGTAAACAAAACAGCATCGATACCGCAATTAAACCTATAATTAAAGGTAAAAATAAAGAATCTATATAAATATTATAGTACTGTCTGTTGTATTTCCATGTAACTACTTCGCAGGGTGGGGATGGATCTTCACCAAAATTGGTATGGAGGTTCATTGGGTCCATGGGGAGATACATAAAAAATTACAGTTTTGCATTTTGCGTTTTTTACAATTACATATGAGGGAAACAACTTTTCTTGTTTTAAGATAACCTGTCATTAATCATGAATTTACATAACTTCCGTCCAGGGGACGGGTACTCCAGCTAGTTATTAAATATGATACAATATATGGACTCCAACAGTAGTAAAAAGACGTGGATCCCATCTATTTATCTGACTTTTGTGTATTTCTTTTTTTTTCTTTCTGGAAATTTTAATATTCAACGACAGAGAACGTATAACTTAGAGCGAAAAACAAAAATTGGTTCAAAATTATCTAAACCATTAGTTTCAAAAGTCTGTGTGCGTCTGTTTATAATTAGCGAACCGCTGGATTGATTGTCACTATACCTGGCATGTTCCTATAGGACCCCGGAGGAGTGACATAGAGAGTTAACCATTCAGATGTAAGTCACCCCTGGGGGCACCTGTGTCTTCTGCGTATGTTGAAAGTAGTATGCAATATAGTTAAAGCTGAATTGTTTTATTATAATGGGGAACTGATTGTAATAGACTCCGTTGAAGAAGTGTCCCAATTTTAAATCAGTATATACATATACGATGAATATGTGTTTTCTCGAAATGAAAAAAAAAAAAAAACTTTCCTTTTTCGATCACTGATCTGGGAAACAATTATTACAATCGTTTCCGACAAATGTTAGTTTGTATTATGTTTATAGGATTATATTACTTTAATTCATGTGTGCTGTGTCAGTTTTTGTACGGTACGCGTGGAAGACAGTTTTCATATTCATAATATTAAAATTTACAAGGTAAAAGGTTTGGGCCTGCTAATGCTGTAATTTGGTTAAATGTTTAATGCATTAGTGGCAATTTTCCGATGTTGAGAACGTTAATAATTTCTTTTACTTTTAATCGTTTTTGCTCGAAAGCGCTTTAACGCAGTTTCGAATCGGAAATAGTCAATTTGAAGAACTTAAACGATGGCTTTTATGTTTGAGTTCAACTGGAGTAGTTCGCTTTAAATGGACTGTCTGAAGTACCTCGTACCTGTAGGTTTGAGTTCAACTCAGTTAACTTTAAATGATCAATCTGGATTGCCTCAGACCTATATGTTAGATCTCAACTAGGGTTGTTTGCTTGAAATGGATAATTTGAAGTACTTCGTACTTTTAGGATTAAGCTCGGCTACATTAAACTTTATATAGTGAAAAAATGTATACTTTATTTTCTTTTAAATTAGGATCAAGTGAATTATCAGAAACAGTAATACTGCGTAAGAAATGATTATATAAAGTAATACGTACGTATTCGTCATCGTGGTAGTGATAAAGTTAATTCGTTGCACGTTGTATGACGAAAGACTTTGATGATTTTCTTGTTGTTGTTTGTTATTAAGCACATGGCTACACAAAGGGCTATCTGTGCTCTGTCTACCACGGGTATCGTAGCCCGGTTTCTAGCAGCATAAGTCCGCAGTCATACTGCTGCGGTGATTTTGTCAAGAAGCGTTAAAGGGCGTTGTTGTTGTTGTTAATTTACTGAATTTTTAACTGCAGAAAACGACCAGAGTAGTTATACTAAATTTGATTTACCCAGTCATGATGTATACACTTCTATACTGTTTCTTAATTTTCCATATCGAAAATCTATATTGGTTTGTTCAAAGTTTATGAAATACTGACCACGTATATATTGTAACATTTCAAGCGCCGCTAAACTTGTTAGGTTTAAATCTGTATCATAACATTTAAGTTTCATCTCACATGACAACACTGCATTTAAATTAGCATGGCAATGTTCAAGGTACAACTTGGAGCCGCCCTTCCCCAGTGGCACAGCAGCATGTCTGTGGACTTATAACGCTGGAAACCGGGTTTCGATACCCGTAGTGGGCAGAGCACATATAGTCCATTGTGTAGCTTTGTACTTAACTACAAACAAACTCAACTTGGATGATCTTACTAGACTTAACTTAGCATGATAATGTTTAATGCACAGCTTAGATTGCATATTAGCATGATAACGTTTAAGGCACGACTTAGATGATCTTACTAGACTTAACCTAGCATGATAACATTTAAGCATAACTGAGATGATCTTATTAGACTCAAATTAGCATGATAACGTTTAAGGCACAGCTTAAATGACCTTATTAGACTTAACTTTGCATGATAACGTTTAAGGTTGAGCTTAGCCTGCCTTACTAGGCTTAAATTAGTATGAGAAAAAATTAAAGCACAGATGATTCTATTAGACTTGAATTAGCAGGTAACATTTGAGACACGGCTCAGGTGGCATTATTGAATTTATATATAAACCCTATATATGATCTTTCATTTAGCCTATAAACTGAATGGATTCGTTATGTAATAGCTAGGGCCAGTCTTGGCTTACTGGTTAGTGTTAGAGTGCGCGAATTGTGAATGCGAGGATTCAGTGTTTGCGACTCATTGTTACAACACTTTAGAACCATAGGTGAGTATATGAAAGTGGTTACCAACTCCGACTATCCAATCAGGTAAGGTGTAGAAGTAGTTCCTGTTGAATAGTTGCCTTTCTAGTTTTGAACTACTAACCTTCCCTATAGTCTCTTAGTTTAAAGTCAGGGACGGCTATACGAAGATAAGCCTTGTGTAACTTTACGCGAAATTCTTATCAATTTTTTTTTTCAAAATATTTGAACTAGGAAAGATCCAAGCCTTTGAAAATAATGAAAATAAACGCGTTGGCCAAATTATTTCAGGACGCTGGTAAAGACGGTTGATGTAGTTAACCAAGTAATGCAATGTTTTATATCGTGTACGTCAGCAGTCTTGCCCAATGATTATAATTGTATGTAATCAGTACTTATAGACGTGATAGTCCCAGCTCTTATTATTTCTAATTGCTTGACATAGGATTTCCGGCCATTGGTTTCGTAAAACACTAATTTAGATGCAGAGCAATATGGATTATTTCCTGTTCCGAGAATCCAACTGTTTCACCATGAAACAACAGTATATACAACAGAGTGTCGCACAGCGCAGTAGCGTGCAAAGTATTGGGTCACTTTTATCAGCATATACATACATATGAACATACATACGCACACACTTACTGTGCCTTGCGTCTAAAACACCATTCGGGTAAAGCCTAATCTTACTTATAAAACACAGGGCGTGTTATATCACATACAGTAAATTGAGTCATAAATTGATTGATAAAAAGTGAGGATCAAATAAATCGTGTATAAAAAAACCTTTTTTAATTAATAGAATAGCTTACACTTTTATTACACTGAAAAAGAGTTTGTACAGCAGAAATATGAGGAATATTTCAAACGTGTTACCTTTTAATTGTATGCATTTATTAATTCATTGCTTGAATGATTAAAGTTGAGAAAAATCTTCTTTTCACGGTCGTTCTTATTTGTGTAGCAAATCCAACTTTGTAGTATTTGGCCAAACACATAAAATGATCGTAACTCTGATCATGCACGTTTACTGAATGAAGATTATTCAAATATTTATCAGTCAGATACTGTAAAATTGCACCATATCTGTCAGAGTGAACTTCTGTTGCATATTCATTTAGAATCATCAGTGGTCATAATGAATCAATATACTGTAAGATAGTCCAGAAAACATTTTCAGCTGAAATTATATACGTACAAATAAACAGAAAAATGACTTTTTGGTACCAAAGCCATCAAACACGCACCTTACCAGTAAAGCTACCAGAATCATGCCTCAAATATTACCATGCTAATTCAAGTATAGTAAGATCACCTAAGCTGTGCCTTAAAAGTTATTATGTTAAGTTTAGTAAAGCAATCTAAGCTGTGCGTTAAACGTTTCATACTAAGTTAAGCCTAGTAAGGCAATCTAAGCTGTGCGTTAAACGTTCCATGCTAAGTTAAGTCTTGTAAGGTAACCTAAGCTGTGCGTTAAACGTTATCATGCTAATGAGTAAGGTAACCTAAGCTGTGCCTTAAATGTTATCAGGCTGAATTAAATCTAGTAAGGCAATCTAAGCTGTGCGTTAAACGTTCCATGCTAAGTTAAGTCTTGTAAGGTAATCTAAGCTGTGCGTTAAACGTTATCATGCTAATGAGTAAGGTAACCTAAGCTGTGCCTTAAATGTTATCAGGCTGAATTAAATCTAGTAAGATAATTTCAGCTGTGCCCTAAACGTTATCATGCTAATTTAAAAACGTAATTAAAAGGTGTTTTTTTATTATTTGCTCTCAAACTTGGATCAAACTATATTATCAAAAAAGTAATGCTGTGTAAGAAAGAGGTTATGTAATTTTTACGTAATGAAGTCCAAATTTATTCGTCATCGTGGTAGCGATAAAATTAATTTGTTGCACGCTGTATGACAAAATACTTTAGTGATTTTGTTAAGAAAGGGTATTTTCCTTGTTGGTTTTGTTATTTTATCGAACTTTAAATTACAAAAAGACGAATAGAAAGATATTATTAAATTTGTTTACTCAATCAAGATGTATACAAATACTTGAATTGTGTTTTTTTTTTTAAATGTTTCGCATCGATAGAATGAGGTTATTTCTAAACGTGCAATAAACATATCATTGGACCAACTGTTTACCATTAAGCCTAAAGAGCTAAGAAACACGATATATCTATCAGTATCGCTCTCAAGTTTAACCACCACAGAAAAACTTAGAATGTATAACACGTACAAACGTTAGCGACTTGAAGTAGTTTTACCTTTGTAGCTAATGTGTGTGTGTTATCTTACTTGAGAATGTTACCCATCTGGGAAAATTCTAATCTATAGGAAATACGTCTTTGAGAGAAATTTCCTAACTCTAATAAGGAACAGTTATACCTCGTTTACAAATTTCCCATCCTCGAAAGAATTGGACACCCCCTTGAAACTGTAATATGACCCACCAAATATGTTCTAAAAAAGAAGCCGTCTAAGTAAAAACTATACAGACGTAGCAGGTGGGTAGAATAGTAATGTCGAATTGTACGCAAGATGTCGTAACGTCGTAAAATAGGTGAACTGAGAGAGAGATAATATTCTGTAAATAAGGGAAATTCGTATTTAGTCCTGCGCGACCTGGTGTGCTTAAGATTCAACTACATTGGGCATTTGTTAGTACAACATTAAAAAACGTTCTGGTCGGCTGAATGTATTGTCAGTATGTGAAAAACTGCTGAAAGTCATATTTGAAGCAAATTCATAGCGACTTTGCTGCTTTTATCGTGACCACATGTGAACCTTGTTGCCTGTGGATACGTGTACAAATTCTTGAGTGTTGTGACAAACCCATTCATCGAAATGCTCACCAACTTCTCAGCCATTGGGAAGTTGTCCTTTTTTCTTGGTTGATATTATTTCACTGCCTGCTTCTGTTGATTTCAATATTACGCGTTAATTGTTGAAAGTAACGCGACAATTACAACCTTTATAAACTACTGTAGGAAACTTCTTGTTCACTGTATACGTGAAATGTAGTGCTATACGAGTTGTTATCTACAGAACACTGGGACTTTTTCGTTGTGATTTGGTTTGCTTTGAATTTCGCGCTAAGCTACTCGAGGGCTATCTGCGCTAGCCGCCCCTAGTTTAGCAGTGATAGACTAGAGACACCACTTACAGTCAACTCTTGGGCGACTCTTTTGTCAACGAATAGGGAGATTGACCGTCACATTATAACCCCCCTCCCAGGGATGATTGGGCGAGCATGTTCAGTGACGGGAATTCGAACCTGCAAAAAGCAGGTAGCAAGTCTAGTGCCTATCCACCAGGCCATGCCAGGTCGTGCAGAATGACCTCCATATGTCCGCCGTGAATCATTTCTATCCCAAGAACAAAGTAACTTTAACACTGCACCAAGCTTTCTACTGACGATACATGTGAAATACACTTAATGGTTAATGTTTTAACCCTATGACCTGGAGTGGCCACTGGTTAGCGTGTGTGGAGTGTAAATCCCCGGGTTCATGGGTCACATCCTCTTCCCACCTCCCCTCCCCCAAAAAGGCGCTCCACACTTTGGGGCTGTGGGTGCGCTACTAGAATGGTGGTAAAATCGCACTATTCGTTCAGACAAGAGTATCCCAAGACGGCGTGTGCTGTTGACCAGTTGCCTTTATCTAGTGGGACATATGAGCACAAATAGTCCTTGTGTTGCTTCGCCCAAACATTTTAAAACGCAAACAAATTTTATTGTATAGGAAATATTCTGGCATGGTTTGTTTCCATAAAGGAAATAGCGTGAGATTTCTGTTCATAATTTAGATAGAAATTAACTTAATAATTTTTGCCACTGGGACATCTTTTGATAATATCATCGCTCGAGGGTTCTGCACGCTCTAGGAGAAACACTAGCAGTAAGACAAGACAAAATTCGTTTTAAATACTTTTATCTCCATACTACTATCCTGCAGATACTAGGTTTGATTAAAATATGAGTTACACAGAAAAAAATATTATAAACGTTCGCAAATGACGTAATTTGTAAACGATTAGTATATTTCTAAATATAACGAGGCTTGCTATATATATATTAAAATTTCAAGTGTGCGTGTTATTTTTGCATCTACTATGAAAGTAATTTGAAACTCTATGGATATTCGCTTTTTTTTTTTAATTTAAACGGCACCCTATGCGACATGCAGATTAGAGATCCAGGTTAGAGATCCAAAGATCCAAGCATAGCCGTCCTTAATTTTGAAATGCTGACTAAAGGGAATGTACACAAGCAGCACGAGCCACGACAAGAATTTTGTCTGGCTAATTAAACTGCATAATGGGGATGAATGTCACTTTTATAACGCGCCAAAAATAAAAGATCGTGTTCATCGGCATCACGTTCTAACTTCAGAGCTTTCGATACTCAACACGAAATGTTAAATAGTAGGCTCAAAATCTGTAAGACCGCCATATAGAATGCCATCTATGTAATTAAAGTTGGATTCTCACAATATAAGCAATCAGCTATTATTTTGTGTCTTTTCTCGAAAATGTTTTGAAATTGTTATAATTGCCTGCAAACATTCAATTTGGCACAAACTCCACAAGAGGCCTGAAGGTGTCTTGTTTAATGTAACCCTTTCGTTGAAGAGTATGGTCTGAAACTGTTTAGCAGAGACTAAATTGGCGAATATGACGATCAAATTTGTTGGTCAAGGAAAACAACTGAATTTATGTTATGCAGTTTAAACGAAGTGTGTCGTTTAATATAAGCACATTGAGGCACTGCAGTGTCGTTTTGGAAGAGTTCTTGTCAATCATGGTGCAAATGCAATATTGTGGGGTAGACGTAATCGAAAACAATGTTCATATGTTTTAAAAGAACCCCAAAACCCGACCCTTGGCACGAGGATCATCCCCCTCATCATTACTCCTCCTCAAGCATCTTATACTGATGGATCCGTGACTAGGGTCAAGTTTATTGGAGTCTGACCTGCTAACCACTAAACCTGGCCATGTGGAAAATACAGACAGTTGGTAGAAAAGACTTTGCTGTATATTTAAAGACATATCAGAAGTAAAAAAATCATATAATATTATATGTTTTCTCCCCTTTATACTGTATCGGCGTTTTTTTTTTGTAATAAAAGATGATTCGTAACTTATCGGATATCAGTAATCAGTTCTTTTAGTTTGTACTCAAAACACCATTAAACTTGTGTTTTTTCAATCTGAGGAAAGCGCTTTTAGACTTGTTGTTGGCTGCCATTTGTCAGTTTTTCTAATGTTTTGTGCGTGGTATGGTTGGACATTATTGAAGCCTATTGACTGTTGAAGGGATTGGTCCATTTGAACATAGTCCGACATCAAACCTGCCCAATCGTCTTTTCCCTCTATCTGTCATTACCGATTGACAGCCACAGTTTTCGATTACCTCTGGCTATACTCTCTAATTACGCATTGTTTAAACAATCTCTCAAAGGAATATAGCTTAATAAGGACAAACCAGCTAAACGGAAGCCCATAGTCAAATCTTTTGGTCTTTGATGCGTCTTGAATCTTCATATTTATAAGGTTTAAGCAAAAACCTTGATATGTGACATAATCAGTTTATTCTGTACATTAAGATTCAAATGTGTGTGGGACTTAATAAAGACAATTAAACAATTCATAACAATTAAACAATGATATTTTCAAATACAATCGATATTATGTATATCTATACTAGATGTACTTCCGCATGGTCCCCGAAAGTGTTCTGTTTCAAGAGTAAATAAAACCGAAATTAAGAGTAACAAATATTTTTACTTCTCGCTTTTCAAGTTCATATGTTATGCTGTGTTGTAGCCAACAGAGTGCTTAATTCTTCTCGTGATTCGTGGCGTGCGCACATTTTACTGACAGTACAACTTGCAACGTTAAATGTCCCTTATGCGACATTATTTTAGTGTCTACTGACTGACTGACAGCCAACCCACTACTAACTACTGCATGGTGGTGCGAGTAGTTAAAAAAGGTGACCACCTCCAAGCCTGCCATTGGTCACATTTCGGAGAAATAATTCATGAAATTAAGTTATAACATACATAAACAAGAAGGAATCCTCAATAGCCTCGGCACTTGAAATTCTTTTAGGCAGGATTAGAGTAAATTAATCTATATGACCTTGGGTGCGAATGGTTAAAACAGGTGACCCTTTAGGTGGTCTTTAGCCCCCTTTAGGAGAAATAATGTATAATACAAAGCTTTGACTGTTAGAAAATCTTTAGTGGAACGTATATATGTAAATGACCCCCAGTGGCACAGCGGTATGTCTGCGGACTTACAACGCTAGAATCCGGGTTTCGATACCCGTGGTGGGCAGAGCACAGACAGCCCATTGTGTAGCCTTGTGCTTAACTGCAAACAACAACAATTAAGGTCTTAATTCTATATTTTTGCCTAAATATGACAGTGGGTTTGAACAAAAATCTAAAAACCTGGAATTATTTTGTATCTTTTTACAGAAGGATCTAGATGCCAAAGCTACAGAACTCGCTAATACACAGGAAGAAAGTGACACATCAAGGAAAAAACTGGTGGAACTAAGCCGGGACTTCAAAAAGAATACACCCGAGGTATGTTTTAAAGGAATTTTTTATGTTTATTCTTTACTCACATAAACGTATTATTATGATGATGGTGTCGATTGTAAAATCTCACATTCTCGTTTATCACAAATGAAATAATAACCTATTTAGCAAGAACATTCTCTGACACTGAACTTAAGTTTGTGATTTAGTAGGCGAAACCTGTGTATATGCTACTCAGTATGGTGAAAATATGTGCTATATTTTGATCCCATCTACGAGCCATAATGCCACAAATAAAAAATAAATATTGGGACGATAAGTTTTTGGACGAAGGTGTAAATGACATTTTTACTCTAAGATGGATAATAGTAAAGATATCGTTATAATTAAAATTGTCATTATCTAGTGGTTTGTATGCCGGGCTGTGGATCAGAGGTTCGAGGCACAATGTCGCTGAACACTCTCCTCATTTGGCCCAGCATGGCCAGGTGGTTAGAGCGTTCGACTCGCAATCTGCGGGTCGCAGATTCGAATCCTCTTCCCATCAAACATGTCGCCCTTTCAGCCGTGGGGGCGTTATAATGTGACGGTCAATTCCACTATTCGTTGGCAAAAGAAAAGCTGAAGAGTTGGCGGTGGGTAGTGATGACTAGCTGCCTTTCCTCTAGTCTTTCACTGCTAAATTGGAAACGGCTATCTTAGATAGCCCTTGCGTAGCTTTGCGTGAACTTTCAAGACCAAACCAAACCTCTCCTCATTCTCACTGATGGAAAAATTATAAAAGTTTCAATCAATCCCATTTTTCGATTCCAGCATCCTGACAATGTCCTAAATGATGGCAAATGTTGTTACCTGGCTGCTCTTTCTCTGGTTAGTAGTTTGAAATTTGGCCGTTCATGTGTACACAATGTGCTGGTCAAGATGAAACTATCAATATCAATGTCAGTTTTTAAGGTCTCTTATTTTACAATACAGATATATTACAGGCGTTGTTCACTACTGTGTTAAAAACTAGAATTACCTAAAGTTACTTTCAATTGGACCAATCAGAAAACAACAACAACAACAAAAACTTTATACAGTTTATTAGCAAGAACTTTTAAGGGAAAGTAAAGAAGAATACATAATAGCCGTTCCTAATTTTAAAGTAAAGGGATGCCAGATAGTCAACAATAGTGGCATATGACAGTTCCAAATTGCGGAACGCGATTTTCTGCGGGCAACAGACTGCGAATCATGAACCCTAATATTCATAGCCTGAGCATGCTAGCTTCTAGGCCACGCTCGGTATGTTTCATACAGAAGGTTTGCATTCGAAGTCCTACAACACTTAAGCAAAATAAGGACAGTACAGTCACGGTGTGCCCTCCAGTGGCACAGCGGACTGTCTGCAGACGCACAACGCTAGAAACCGGGTTTCGATACTCGTGGTGGGCAGAGTACAGATAGCCAATTGTGTAGTTTTGTGGTTAAATCCAAACAAACAAATAAAATAGTCACGGGCGACCGCAGGATGAGGCAAGAGGGGGCATTTGACCCCCTTACATTTCACAAACAATTGCACGTATTATGATGTAAACTTAACATTATAGTTAAACTAAATATTTTTAGTATTTTTTATTACAACTCTAAATTTGTGTTTGCGTTTAAGCACACAGAACACATATTATTTTAGTCTGTTGACCTACATCGTAAAAAGCAGATACCCTACATACGTTTTGCCCCCCTCACCCTCCAAAAATATTTCTGTGGGCGCCCATGAGTACAGTTCAATTTAGTACCATGTGTGACATGGTAAAATTTTTGATTTTTGTTTAATACAGTATACTAAGCTAGGGTAAGTAGCTTTTAAATTAACCAAATTAAGGAAAAAACAAACTGGTAATTTAACTAATCAGCAAAGAGCGTAATTTACTGTTTCTGGCACAAGATTATGCTTAAAAATTTTATAATTTGTTTTCTTTAAAACCATTTGATAATCATTTTTCACAAACAAACTGGCAGAATACGATGCCTGTCAGTTGAAACCATAATCTAGCAATCCCACACACTTGTAAAATTTCAAATAAATAAATATATATGTTTTTGTGAAAGTGGTTGAGGCGTATTTACCTGTGAAGACGTTAGAGGGAAATTATAGTCATTATTTTTCAGAAGTTGTTCATTTTATTTGAATTTCTCTGAATATTGAACGAGATTAAAATGAATTCGTATTGTTTTTTCAACTTGAGTTCGTTTAGGTAGAAAATTAAGATCGTGACGTATGTGGTGAATATTCATGATGTTCAGATAATCTAGACGTATGTATTATTGTTCGGAATGTTTGAAAGAGACCATGATGTATGTGGTGATTATTCATGATGTTCAGATAATCTAGACGTATGTATTATTGTTCGGAATGTTTGAAAGAGACCATGATGTATGTGGTGATTATTCATGATGTTCAGATAATCTAGACGTATGTATTATTGTTCGGAAT
>NW_013665971.1:86126-98105 GCF_000517525.1 Limulus polyphemus | reverse complement strand
TCTAGTTCTCAGTAATGTACTCAGTGTAACGTTGTTCCATTGATACATACAATGTTCTAGTTCTCAGTAATGTACTCAGTGTAACGTTGTTCCATTGATACATACAATGTTCTAGTTTTCAGTAATGTACTCAGTGTAACTTTGTTCCATTGATACATACAATGTTCTAGTTTTAAAGTTACACTGAGTACATTACTGAAAACTACAACATTGTATGTATCAATGGAACAAAGTTACACTGAGTACATTACTGAAATCTAGAACATTGTATGTATCAATGGAACAAAGTTACGCTGAGTACATTACTGAAAACTAGAATATTGTATGTATCAATGGAACAAAGTTACACTGAGTACATTACTGAAAACTAGAACATTGTATGTATCAATGGAACAAAGTTACACTGAGTACATTACTGAAATCTAGAACATTGTATGTATCAATGGAACAAAGTTACGCTGAGTACATTACTGAAAACTAGAACATTGTATGTATCAATGGAACAAAGTTACACTGAGTACATTACTGAAAACTAGAACATTGTATGTATCAATGGAACAAAGTTACACTGAGTACATTACTGAAATCTAGAACATTGTATGTATCAATGGAACAAAGTTACGCTGAGTACATTACTGACGTCGTGATTTTTCACCTTTTTCATATATCCTCTTTATGTATATGTTTGTATTTATCTGTTTATTTATGTTGTAGAACTATAAACAGAGGTTTGCTAGGATTGCTCATTTGGTGTTTATTTCTGAAATATATTTTTGCTATATGAAATGTTGAATTTAGACTAAAATTTCGTGTTTGGAGAGGAAATGCGTGTGTTGATAAATTCATCCGTATGTATTTAAAATCAGCATAGATATTGAATTCGTTAAGCCGTGAGGTGTACTAGTTTTTTTTAACTCTGAGTTGAATGGTTGGCGTGTCCTGACTGTAAATCAAAAGATTCGCAACTCACGAGCTGTTGTTGTAAAAATACGCTCCGCACTATTCAATCAGGCAAGAGTAGCCCAAGAGTTGGCGGCAGGTGTTGTTGAATAGTTACCTTCCTTCTAATCTGTCGGTTCAAAATTAAGGAAGATTGTGCGAAGACAAACAACCAAGTATAAAGTTCGAGGAAAAATGTGTGCCAGCTTGTTTTTATAGTTACTTATATAAACCAAAAACCAAATGATTATTTTCACGTCAGGTATGAGTACCAAGATACAGAAAAGAGGCACAGCGGTATGTCTGCGGACTTACACTGCTAGAAACCGGGTTTCGATACTCGTGGTGGGCAAAGCACAGATAGCTCATCGTATAGCTTTGTGCTTAACTACAAATATACAGAAAAGTTTTTTGATAAGTAGAACTTACATAAACTGAACAATTCATTTGGATTACTTAAAAGTAAACTTTCAGTTTAGTTCCCAAACCTTACTGAAGTAAATATATTGATGATGAAAATTCTAGCCACATCCTGTGCGACACTAAAGTGGGGTGTATCGTTCTGGGTTTTCACTGCGATTCTTGTCTATAATTTCTCTCTTTTAAGTCTAATATTAACGCTTACGGCTAAGGGAAGGTCCATTACACGTAACAATAATTATTTTGTCAATTTGTCTTTCTAGGTGTCTGTAAAGAGTTGTGTTTTGATTTTTATATTCCTTGCTAATGTCGATAACCAAAGTTTAAATAGGTAATTTTTGAGATTAAATGTTTCTGTTGAATTTCGCTTGACTCAGAAATACGTTAAGTCTCAGATCTCACACACCTTAATACGCTTGCGGGGTCGTTTATAATTCAACATTTGTGCTTATCGCACGTGCTGATGATAGTTTCCTAATCTCTCGCCTTCCTTTCCTCTCTCTCTGTAGAAACATGCTGCTCAAGATTACCGTTTGTAATCTCGCTTATCACCCTGATTTTATACTTTAATAGCTGCTGCATTCATTTGATTGTGTTGGTATCTCAGCTTTGCTTCTTTGGCTGTAATAATTTGGTCCTAATGCATTAATTTGTAAAGTTAGAAGATCAGAAGGCACCTTAGGTGATTTTGTTCAACTCATAAGAACACCAAGCTTCACAGCATCATCACTAGCTTTGATTAAGTCTCCATACAAGAATTTTACAGCCACTCCTTGCTCCATCTGTGCAACCCCGCAGGAATTAATGTAATGTTACAAGTACACTGGACGTGACAGTAGCCAACGACAATAATGCGTTGAAGTGCCAGTGGGACCACAGGCTATAGTTAACAAACCTGTATAGCAGAGGGTGTCCTTTCTCCGTGTTTAATGATATGTACAACACTTGTCTACTGTTAATACTCTTTGGGGACGTGTTGGCGTGGGATTATTTAATTACATCTAGCAACAATCTGAACAATAATTAGTTTAAATTCCAATCTCACGAAGTCAGTGAATGTGCCTATGTGGTGTCGCTATGTGTTTATCGCTTGAGATATTTATATATATATATATGTATATTATTTTTTTTTTATTCTCTGCATAAAATGTTCATTATAAAGGTTGTTCTCAAATAATTTCTTTGACCGTATTCTTCCATGTCTTAATTAGTGCTTTTGATAGCAACTTTAATTAAATTTTCTTGTTGATACTTTGAAATGACACAATGTGTATGTATAGAATGCGATGTCGTTAACTGGGAAATTGGCATTTTTACCTCACACGCGTTTCACGAGTATCTGTTGAAGCGTTTCAAGTCAATGACAGAACATCTATAGCTTTAGAGTTTAATTAACCCTCAGCGTTTAATGCAGTTCAGAACGAGGAGGTAGCGCATTTAAAAAAATATTTTTATTATTCAAATGACTTCCTTTCTACGGTGGAGGTCAGCGTGGTATTTTGAACTCGAGAAAATAAAGGGGGGGGAGAATAATGATACCAGTCTTTTGATTATCATAATGAGTCATCAGATTCTGAAAACTAGTAATCTAATCAACTAATTGACTCATTTGGTTATGTGACGTAAGTCGTTTATCTCCCCCCTTACATGCATACTTAAACTTTATAAACACATTGAGCTCTGGTATATGTTTTAACTCATAAATTTTTCATCAACTGTGTACTAAAAATTGTTTAGTTTCTATACTATACCAGTATGAACATTTAAATGATCTGGAATCACCTCATTATAGTTTCATTAAAACATTTTGTAAGCGAAAATAATTATCTAATATCTAATACATGGTAATGATATAAAGCGAGTATGATCATTAAACTTTCGTTCGGACGTCGAGAAACACAAAGACACCAGTTGATACAGTTGAACATATTTGAACCCAAATTACTATGTGTAAATATATATATATAAACATACGTACGTAAACGTATTACGAACGTACATACACACACATACATGTGTAATACGTTTTAGTAATATCCCAGGCATGGCTTAGAGATACAGTGTTGGACTGCGAACCCGAGGGTCTACGGTTCGCGTCTCTTTGTCACAAGATCGGTCTTTGGGCTGTGGGTGTGTTATAAGAGTGACTGTCAAGTCTCATTATTCGACTAGAGTAGCTCAAGAGTTAGCGATGGGTATTTTTTTGACTAGCTACCTTTCCTCTGGCTAGGAATGGCTAGCACAGATAGTCCCTGTGTAGCTTTTCGCGAACGTCTGAAACACATATACTTATATCCCTAAGTCAGGGGGTGAGGGGGTGGGTGACAATTCTCCTTAGTGAGCGAAATTGTTTGGCTACCAGTAAGCAAAACAGAGTACTTTCCCAACTGGATAATTTCAACAATCTGGCGAACATTAAAATTCAATAAACTCCTTCTCATTTATTTAGAGAGGTTTATAGTAATTCCGTTCCGGAGCTTTTTTTTTCTTCTTTCTTTCTCAAATAATTGTGGGCGTCACAAGATCCAGCAGTTGTTTGTTAAAATAATCAGGTAATAATTACTAACAGACGAATCTCTTTATTGAACCACGTTTGAAATATTCATGCGTAATTGGCAGGCGGACTCCTTAAACGTGTTGCTATGCTGTTGTTGTAAATATTATTCCATTATTAATTAAACATGAAAACAGAACTTTGTATACTCTCGTTATTACGACACGTTTAGAGCTTGCTATCAGCTTATTGTTCAAGAATAACCTTTACCGCTCAGTATTATTGTAATTAATACATTATTACAGATGTTAGTGAAATATGAATATTGAGGATATATTGTTGTAATTAATATATTATCACATATGTTACTGAAATATGAATATTGAGGATATATTGTTGTAATTAATATATTATTACAGATGTTTTTGAAATATGAATATTGAGGGTATATTGTTGTAATTAATATATTATCACATATGTTACTGAAATATGAATATTGAGGATATATTGTTGTAATTAATATATTATCACATATGTTACTGAAATATGAATATTGAGGATATATTGTTGTAATTAATATATTATTACAGATGTTTTTGAAATATGAATATTGAGGGTATATTGTTGTAATTAATATATTATCACATATGTTACTGAAATATGAATATTGAGGATATATTGTTGTAATTAATACATTATTACAGATGTTTTTGAAATATGAATACCGAGGATACAAACATGCAAAATAAATAAAATATTTGGTGTTTCTAATGGGTAGAACCTTAGTCGACACATGGGCTAAAAAGTTAAGTTATAAACCTCCAAGGTTCAGGCATGATAACCCTTAATTTTGAACTAGTTACCTCATCTCTAGTGGCTCCACTCCATCATGGCCTGGCATGGCCAAGTGGTTAGGGTGCTCGACTTGCAATCTGCGGGTCGCGGGTTCGAATCCCCGTCCCCCCCAAACATGCTCGCCCTTTCAGCCGGGGAGGCAATATAATGTGACGGTCAATCCTACTGTGGTGCTAAATTAGGAACGGATAGCCCTCGTGTAGCTTTGCGCGAGCTTCCAAACAAGTCCATCAGTTCAAAATTAAGGCCGGCTAGCGTAAATAGCTCTTGTCTAGCTTTGCTCGAATGTCCGTTAATGAACAAAATATATAATAAATGTATGTCAAATTGTGATTTGCCTGCTTTAGCTGTAGGTATTTTGTGGGTGTTTGTATATTTGAAAAATAAAAAGTTACATAAATTACACACACACATCTATATATATAGTTATCCCTCTCCCCCCTAAAAACAAAACATTTTGACGTCAAGCAATAAAAATATTTCAAAAAGCCCTCGCGAAATGTAAAACAAACCCAATCATTGTGATGGTGGTTTCAGTATGTGGTGTTGACTGTGTTGCATTAGTGTATCACTTTTTTTTAATACTTTCGTAAGTAAGTATCGGTGTTTGTAGAATATACGATTGAGTAGATTTCCTTATACACAGGTTCCACCGACAAAAAAAAAAAAAAAAAAACGAAGAAGAAATAGACGATATACATTATTTAGACACTGGGGGCGCTGACTAGATAAAATAGGAATGAAAGAAAGTTGATAAAAAAAAAGATATTTTTATCAATATAAATGATTTAAAATACAATTTTCCACGGGTTTCATGCTGACAAATACAATTAAAAACAAATATAATAATGAAAGCTCGCGTACGTTCCTATGAAATCTGAAAAAACAAATTGCACGATAGATTAAAACATTATGAAACAGAACACATTTCCAAATATTTCTACCGTTTTTGAATGTTATTTTCACATACATACCAAACTTTTTTTTTTTTTACTACAGCGAATGAAGTCACTTAAGTAACGTTAGATGCATTTATAAGACATTCTAATTTCTGAAAAAGATCGAATCAGAACGTATTTTGTAGAATGAAATGAAATCTTTCAGAAATTATGGGTCTTATTATTCATTTGCTCGTCAGGTTTAAAAAAATCTTGCGTGCGAACTGTAAAGATATACATTTTTTTGTTGCCCGCTGTTGTTGACCTTAAGGGCGTACTGTGTTACTAAAACGTTTGTTGTAAAATCCATTAAATCCTTTAACTTGAATCTAAGCGTTATATTTAATTTGTACCTATCTACAACTAAAAGAAAGGGGTGGGGACTGCATTCTAAAGAAATATAGACAGAGAAATGTTTGTGGTAAAGTTCATTTAATTGCCGCTAGAGGTTGCGAGAGAAACACATCTTTTAATTATTATAATCCTATATTTCTTTATTAATGCATTAAAAACTCTCTGAAGTATTAAACACTGAAATAGTTATAAACCCTACGTCTCGGACAACATTAATTTCTTTGATATTCCACCAGGGGTGCTACAAAGAGAATATTGTTGTAATATTTCACAGATATTAACTTTAACTGTTTTTCTTTATATATATATAAACAAAATTCGTTTTTTTAAAGTTTATTCAGCACCGCACCAGAGACTGCTATCACTAAGTAATCTTAAGGACTTGGGTTTATTTGTATTTTTTCTTATTGGTTTAATCGTAATTATTAGCGTTTTCCATAAACGAAACGTAACATTAACATTCCAAATCTTATTAAGTTCTTTAGATTACCACCAAAGACTATACAAAACGAATTTCTTTCACGAACAAGTTAAAACATATATGATTTCTAATTGACCTGAATTTTTCGACCATGACTAGTCCATTGCAAGTTTACAGATTTTTCTGTTCGTTCACCAGTGAACTAACATTTGCAGTTTTACTTGTAACATTTCACTTCAAGTGTAAATTAACACAGGTGTACAAGACGTGAAATTTATGCTAAAACTTAGTTAATGTAGTGCCACACTAAGAATCTGAAACAGCGTAAAAACTGGATTATGTTTCGAGAATTGTACTGCATAAAAGTTAAATTTGTTTTAAAAAAAAATAGTCCATATCAAATTAAACTTAACTAAACTTGAAATGTGAAATGCATTACTGAAAGTAAAGAAGGTTAATGTAGAATCTGCCGATTCTTCATTTTTGTGTTTGTTATTTTTAGACGCTGATCATCCAAGTTATTAGGTTCCTGAAATTTTTACATTACGAAACATAAGTTTCATTTCAAAAAAGAACAACTTTAAATTTACTTGTGTAGCTTGCTAGCTGTAAAACTCTAACAAAGTTGGTAATGGAAGCTATGAACAGAAGCAGAACAAAAATAATTAAGTTATCTTTGTGTCGAGTATGTGCACGCACCAATCGCGACACAGAACCCATTAGGGACATAAAAACCGTGAAATCCTGACATGCAGCATTAAACGTTTTTATTACAGAAGCATTACAAACAACCTTTACGTTTAAACTGACTGTGTAGAAAGTACTGTATATGAGAAACCTCCACAGACACACGAATAAACCTCAGGTGTAAATGTTAGAAAGAAAGACGTTAATTACCAACTCAGAAGGTAAATACTTTTACATTACATTTCCCAAATCTTAAGGCTTCTTGTATCATTAGCCACTAGTGGGTGGGTCACGGAGGAACTCCATTAACACATCAAGGTTGCCAGTTTCACGCTTGTAGCAAATCTCCCTACCACGCCCACGTGCACGAGCCGTGGAAGTATATTTAGATAAACGAATGAGTTCAGACCTTTCTGTATGGCAGAGCTGTTACACTGTCTGTGCTGAAACGTTTTTATCTCTCTCTCTGTGTATATATATATATATATATAATCTACCTATCCATGTATTTATCCATCTATTTCTTGTTCACGCCACGTAAGTTGAATTTAGAAATACTTGTGACAACAGTTTTTAAATGACGTGGTCAGTCATACATAAAATAAAAACACTGATTTAGTGGAGCAAGGCTACAAATATAACCATCTTTGATCACGGTATTCATGCTTAAGAACCGATAGCTGATAATGTCTGTTCAATTGTTTTTCAAAATGTTTGATTTCTTAATATATTTATGATAAGTTATGATAAATGTTCGTTCGACCGCGTTTTTTGTGTGTAAATGTTGCCCCAAGTGGCAGTAGCGGCAGTTGTTATTGGCATTATTTCTATGATTATATACCAAAGTTATAATGAACGGGTTGGAGTAGTGGATTTCCTGGAAATTGTGGTTAGACAAAACCGGTATTTTAACAATCAACTTTCCTCTTTAGTTATACGACGTAATATACACATAGAATAAAATAAAGGGACTGACCACAGACAAAACAATACTTAGGCTAACATCCCTTACTCACGAAATGCGTTATTTTATCAACAGTAATGTCTAAAGCTATCTCATCAGTTAGTGCCATTACTTCCTTAACGATCTAATTAATAATAACAATGACACATTTCGAAACGTTGATAAATGTACGTTTTCGGACTAATATCTTTACTGAGCAGCCATGTTTCTGATACCATGTGGTTAAAGTCACACTCTGTTCGTTGGGTGATAATCAAATATAATTACTGGTTTTGAACATTCCAATGACAACCAGATCTAGCTACTGATATTAAACATTCCATTGATAAATACGTCTACTTTCTTGTCTTAAACATTTTATTGACAACCAGATCTAATTATACTGGTATTGACTGTTAAGGTGACAACCAGATTTAATTATACTGATATCGACCGTTAAGGTGACAACCAGATCTAACTACTGATCTTAAACATTCCATTGATAAATACGTCTAATTACTTGTCTTAAGCATTCCATTGACAACCAGATCTAACTATACTGGTTGTGAACATTCCAATGATAACCAGATCTAATTATACTGGTCTTGAACATTCCATTGACAACTAGATCTAACTACTGATCTTAAACATTCCATTGATAAATACATCTAATTACTTGCCTCAAGCATTCCATTGACAACCAGATCTAACTATACTGGTTTTGAACATTCCAATGATAACCAGATCTAATTATACTGGTTTGGAACATTCCATTGACAACTAAATCTAATTACTAATCTTAAACATTCCAGTGATAAATACATGTAATTACTTGTCTTAAACATTCCATTAATAACCAGTTCTAATTACTGGTTTTAAGCATTTCACTCTAGTCGGATCCAATTATACTGGTCTTGAGCATTTCATTGGGAACCAGATCTAATTATTAATCTCAAGAATTTTAGTAACAACCGTACATAATTATACCAGTCTTATACATTCTAGTGATAACCAAATCTAATAAATGGTCTTAAACATTTTAGTGATAAGTCTAATTAGCGATTTTATTCGGGTCAGTGATAGCCAGATGAATTAATGGGTTTTAAACAGTTTAGTAATAATAAGTTCTAATTAGTGGTTTCACTCACGCCAGTGACATGATTACTGGTCTTCAACATTTCAGTGATATGCAGATGAATTAATGGGTTTTAAACAGTTTAGTGATAGCTAGTTCTAATCAGTGGTTTCACTTACGACAGTGACATAATTATTGGTCTTCAACATTTCAGTGATAGCCAGATGAATCAACGGGTTTTAAACAGTTTAGTGATAACTACTTCTAATTAGTGGTTTCACTCACGCCAGTGACATAATTACTGGTCTTCAACATTTCAGTGATAGCCTGATCTGAATAGTGGGCAGTTTCGAGAAAGCGGTGTAGTAAGAATTAGATTTAATTAATAATTCATATTATCTTAATACAGGAATTTATTTTGAGATCCACATCCAAGTAAGGATCGAATCCTGTGGGAATAAAGCGAGTAAAAATGAGATATTATTACTATAATTTGAAAACAAAATAAAAACTCGCTATTCAGGCTAAATGTGAGCTATCATTGTAACTGCGTTTACTTAAACTCGTGAAGTTAATCACGTTGGTATGTGTTGTTTATTTTGTTGAATTTCGCGCACAGCTACTTGAGGCCTATATGCTCTAACCGTCCCTAATTTTGAGCTGATAGATTAGCGTGAAGGCAGCTAAGTCAACAGCATTAACTTGCCAACTATTAGGCTAATTTTGTGTGACCGACTAGTAGGATTTGATTACACCCACGGCCCCAAAGTACTATTTAATTATATTTTTTCTGTGGTAACGGGATGCGATTAGTGGACGACACGCCATGTTCGGCCCTATTATGTATCGTAGCCTTATTTGATCACTATAGTGAAAGTCAATAAGATTCGACTATTGGCTGTTTATCTATTTTTTTATTAAAACTCTTTATTTTGTATGGAAGTTCCCATCTTAGTTAGTATTGTCATGATGTCATCTTTCAACACTCCTGCTATCCAAGTTTTGCAACAGAAACGCCATCTAGCGTTGCTATGTACTCTCGACTCTGTGTGGTTTAGTGTCCAATCACAAGATGGGTTCGCGTATACTTGAAAACCAAACTTCAAACCAACATATTAATAAGAATTCTTATGAAGCGCATATTACAGTTGTCGTTTATAAATTTCAACCAGCACCTATTAGTGACTGTATGTATAAGAAATAAGAACAGTTATCTTAATTTCAAATAGCAAAACAATAGTATCGCTATACTTTGGATGTTACCTTAAAGTTATTTTCTACATTAAAAGGCCAAAAATCGCGAGTGTTACATTGAAAAGACAGGGTTAAGTGATGTCTTTGATATTTTTTGAAATTTGTAAGGAAAGTTAGCTTTCGTAATAGTAATAAATTTTAACCTAAACACCTTAGGTTTTATTATGCTGTTCATATAAGGCCCAGCATGGCCAGGTGGTTAGGGCGCTCGACTTAAAATCTGTGAGTCGCGAGTTCGAATCCCCGTCCCACCAAACATGTTCGCCGTGGGGGCGTTATAATGTGACGGTCAATCCCACTATTCGTTGGTAACAGAGTAGCCCAAGAGTTGGCGGTGGGTGGTGATGACTAGCTGCCTTCCCTTTGGTCTTACACTACTAAATTAGGGACGGCTAGCGCAGATAGCCCTCGTGTAGGGTGAGCATGTTTGGTGGGACGGGGATTTGAGCCTGCGACCCGCAGATTACGAGTCAAGCGCCCTAACCACAGGGTCATGCTGGACTCTTTATTTGGACACTCAAGGTTTCGCTTTATAGCTACTTCAGAAGCGTTTCACTAAAACACAAATTGTAGTTGACAGTACAACGCTTCAAATGGTTTAAATAATAAATTCTAATCGATTAGAAGATTTGTACTGTCAGTTACGGTTTGTGTTTTAGTGGAATGAATACTCCCGAAGAAGCTGTAAGGCGAAACGTTGAGAGTCCAATTAAAGAAAAATACCATTTGATTTTTAATTTTTATGTCATATATATATATATTAAAATACACACTCTCTAGACTGTACTCTTTCTAGAACTTTCAGCCATTTTTTGACTAGTTTAGCGAGATTGCGGTGACTCTAAGCACTAAAACAAATCAGGAACTTTTTTTACGCGTACGCCACCTAGTAAACGACAAGAGAACTTTATGGGTTTTTTTTTCTACGAAGAAAAGGGTTTTTACATCAATGGCAATATGATTTGATAATATGACGGAAAACAAGTTTATGTTTCAAGGTGGTTTATTAAATGATTATATGAATTCTCCAAAAAACGAAATCAAAATCAGTGCCTTTTTAGAAATGAAAATCATACATCACTTCAAAAGTGACTTAAATCACTGTTAATTTGGCCTGCAGTGTATGTGTGTGTGTGTGGGGGGGGGGGGGGGAGAGACAGTTTTAATTTTACCCGAATGAGCTGGCATTCAAATACAAACACTATTATGGATGTCTTACTTAATCTAATACCTAGAATTGAAACATGAACCTGTTTTCTGTTGTACAAGAACAACATGGCAAATGTTGAAGTGTTATTAGGTGGCAATCGCTGGATTGGAAGTATGCGGACGTTTCTAAGACCGGATCAGGTTTGGAAAGGTGAATATCTATACGAACGTACTTAGTTTACGAAACGAGTTGAACGTAGTTTTTTTATGCGATTGCAAATACCACAAGAACATCACAAGGACAATTGTTTTCATTGAATTATGAAGTAGAAAGCTTATTCAAAGCGATCTTTAAGAATGGACCTTAAGTAAGACATCATGATCTCATGTCCCTTAAAAACATTCCAAACAATAAAACATACGTCTAGATTACCTGAACATCATGAATAA
>NW_013665971.1:78227-85148 GCF_000517525.1 Limulus polyphemus | reverse complement strand
AAGTTACACTGAGTACATTACTGAAAGCTAGAATAGTGTATGTATCAATAGAACAAAGTTACACTGAGTACATTACTGAAAGCTAGAATATTGTATGTAACGATAGAACAAAGTTACACTGAGTACATTACTGAAAGCTAGAACATTGTATGTATCAATGGAACAACGTTACACTGAGTACATTACTGAGAACTAGAACATTGTATGTATCAATGGAACAAAGTTACACTGAGTACATTACTGAAAACTAGAACATTGTATGTATCAATGGAACAAAGTTACAGTCAGCACATTACAGAAAACTAGAACATTGTATGTAACGATAGAACAAAGTTACACTGAGTACATTACTGAAAACTAGAACATTGTATGTATCAATGGAACAAAGTTACAGTCAGTACATTACTGAAAGCTAGAACATTGTATGTAACGATAGAACAAAGTTACACTGAGTACATTACTGAAAGCTAGAACATTGTACGTATCAATAGAACAAAGTTACACTGAGTACATTACTGAGAACTAGAACATTGTATGTATCAATGGAACAAAGTTACGCTGAGTACATTACTGAAAACTAGAACATTGTATGTAACGATAGAACAAAGTTACACTGAGTACATTACTGAAAGCTAGAATATTGTATGCATCAATAGGACAAAGTTACAGTCAGTACATTACAGAAAACTAGAACATTGTATGTAACGATAGAACAAAGTTACACTGAGTACATTACTGAAAGCTAGAATATTGTATGTATCAATAGAACAAAGTTACACTGAGTACATTACTGAAAGCTAGAATATTGTATGTAACGATAAAACAAAGTTACACTCGGTATATTACTGTATACTATTACATCGTCTTCTGTTTCAGTGTAAATATCGATAATATAGTATTAAAAGTGCAATGTGTACATCATTGTAGCTGTATTTCTACTTATGTGTAAAATAGTAATTATATATATATATATGTATGTGTAATTAATTTGTGTACATTAAACTGCTGTGTGTTACTTTAATTCTACAATAATAATAATAATAATAAAATAAAATGTTGTAACTTACGGCTTTCTATCGCTGCTGTTCTTGTGTATGATTTGACTCGTTTTTTCTCTAGCCTACATAATTTGTCAGCCACGTTAAGCATCAGTAGAGACCAAGGTGTGGGATGTTACATTTCTTTATATAAGGATGAAGCTGTGTTCGAAAGATTTACTACCGATTTTTGTCTTTTATTCCATTTTTATTTCGTCCCTTATAAAAAAGAAATAGCGGCATAGATTCTCTGTTTTACAGTATACGAATATACGGATTTGTGTCTTCTTGAATAGCAGAAATAATTCTAACAACATTTCTTGTTAGTTCAAGATTTAATTAATATCTTCGATAAGAACTCGATTGGGAAATCTATGAGCCTGGCCCAGTAATGAATAATGAATCATTATATATTTATAAAATATCGTTAATATCGTGATAAAAAAAAACTGTTTTAATTACACCATTAATTACTCCAGGGTTGTTTAATTATATATGTACCTCAAGCTTTATGGTTCGTTTCATCAAGTGAAGACTGATTAACAAATAAATACGGTTACCTCCAATCCCCCACCCCCATCGTGGTGAACATCACGAATTATAAAACTAGCTTTAAAAAGATGTTAAATCACGTTTAGCATGGCGGACGAGGCCCGTGGAAAACTTGCGGATTTAACAGGTGGCGAATCGGGTTCAAATCCTTGCGATAGCACACAAAATATCCCCCCCTTCACTTTAAGCTGTGGGTTATAACAGTTACAGTCAGTCCCATAGCATGGACGGTAGATGGCAGAGTGCTGTTAATGAGCTTTCTTCCCTCTGGTCAGTAGTTATAAAGTATTTTGTTCATTTGTTGTTAAGCACAAAGCTACAAAGTGGGCTATATATGTCGTGCCCACCACGGGTACTAAAACCCGATTTTTAACGTTATAAGCTGTCAGAATTACGGTTGAGCTAATGGGGGCATTTATAGATTAGAGACAGATGTAAATAGACTTAGTAGCTTTGCCATAAATACAAAATTAGTTCAAGTGCGAAACGTTAACGTGGTTAGCTTCCTTGTTTTCTTTTTCTTTTATTATGCGCTGATCCCATTTCAAAGATTAACTAATCCATTCAATCCTTAGCCCTACTAATATGTATATATATATAAATGTTTTTATCCAAAATTTACAGCAACGATCAGGCCTCAAAAATGGCTTGAGGTTCATCAAGAAAAAAAAAAAAACGTGTTTAACTTGGCCAGGATGGTTAAACATACAACCGATGTGGGAAGCGTGGCGTCCACTTTTAATATAGAATTCCATTAATTTTACGCTTTGATGATTATATTTTTCCTCATTAGTTGGTTTAAATTAGAGTGTCCTTATAACAAAAAATAGTCATTAATTCGAATATAATTATTATTATCGCGAGATTACTGAGTTATTTAATTATGTTATAATGTAGTTTAAGTCTTTCTAAGTAAAACCCTCTGTGTCACTACTTAACCAACATTTATAAACTTAATTAAAATAATTATCATTCAAGACAACCTGATATCTTGGCATGACCAATCAAAAACATCTAATCTATAAAAAATCAATTAGAAAAAAATATAGCCATTTCTATAAATAATAGTACTTAAGTTAGGAACTAAGGATCATATTGTTGAGGCTAAGTTGACTTTAGTGGGTCGGGTGGACTCGCAATCTGAGAGTCGCGGGTTCGAATCTCCGTCCCACCAAACATGCTCGCACTTTCAGCCATGGGGGCGTTATAATTTACGATCAATCCCACTATTCATTGGTAAAAGAGTAGCCGTAGCGCAAGAGTTGGAGGTGGGTGGTGATGACTAGCTGCCTTCCATCTAGTCTTTCACCACTAAATTAGGATGACTAGCGCAGATAGTCCTCGTGTAGCTTTGTGCGAAATTCAAAAAACAAACTTGACTTTCTGTTGTTTTTTTTTCACTGAAACATATCCGAACCCTTATTTGAAAACCCCCTTCCCCCAGTGGCACAGTGGTATCTCTGCGGACTTATAACGCTGGAATCCAGGTTTCGATACCCGTGGTGGGCAGAGCACAGATAGCCCATTGCTTAGCTTTGTGCTTAACTACAAACAAACAAATTCTTTGAAAGAGGAGTAAACTAACCACATTAGTTTCTTCTGGAGTGATTATAGATGCCAAATTATATCTGAATTATGGTGTTATTTACACTTTAATTTTCTTCATAAGTAAAATTAAATATTACCTTTTTAATTAATTTATTTTTGTTTGCTTTGCTGAGACATCATTATCGTTGACAAGTTGTTGATCGTGTCGACATCTCTTGTATGCAAGTCGTGTTTAATATTAATAAATTAAGTCATAAATGAGCTATAGTAGTGAAATAAAGTGTGTATATTGTTCAAGGTTATCCATATTAGTATGCAAAATGTTGTTAACAAGCACGTAATTTACTGTTGGAGTTGCTTTATTATTATTATTATAATTTTAATAATTGGTTTAATTTTTTAAATGGATTAATGTGTAAAAACGTTCTTTGAGCCGACAAACCAATTCTATTTGCATGCTTCCATTCATAGTGTTGTACTAATTACATAATTCAGTATATATGTACATATGTATAACTTGCATGATTGGCTACTTTATTAGGACCGCCCAAACGTTTAAAGTATCCGTAAAAAAAGGCAAGGATAGGACTGTTAAGTTTGTTTGTAGTTATTCACAAAGCTGCACATTGGGCTATCTGTGCTCTGCCCACCATGGGTATCGAAACCCGGTTTCTAGCGTTGTAAGTCCGCAGACATACCACTGTACCACTGAGGAGCAGGACTGTTAAGCGGGAAATAAATATAACTGGGATAGTAAAATAAAAACAAACAAACACAAGCGAACAAATAATCGAAATCTTTATTCTCAGTTTACAAAACTGGTCAACTCCTGATTCGCAGACTAACTATAGAGATTGCTAGGGTAGAGAAAGGCTTTCCAAACACATCCGTACAAGACAAGGACAGCAAGAACGATATCATACCGCATTTTCAAATCAGACGCTCCAAGTGCGGTATACCATAATCCAAAGCTACGCAAGTCGCTAATTATCGTAAATAACATATGCAAGGGAGAATCCTCCAACTCATACCAGTTTGTACCAATATCCGTATTACCCCTTGAGACGAACTCATCTTTCAGAGAGTACAACACAGACACAACGGGATACAAGCTTTTTATCCATTGTAGTATGTGATCTTGGCAATAAAAATGACTAGTACATGTTTACGACTTTTCGACATTCGTTTAACTAGATGTACAACTACGTGCAGAACATTGTTATGAAAATTATCTGAATGTACCTAAGTAAAGATATCATTTTGTATCAAGACCTATTGAACCGACGTGTTTTTCGGACATCATGAATATTTTATACTAGTTATAGAAGGGTGAATTTAATAGGCATTTCAACTACAACAACTATAAGAATGACAATCAAATCCTACTATTCGGCCATACAAGAGTAGGCGGTGGGTGATGTTGACTAGGCCATAGCGTCAAGAATATCACTTTCTCTACTTTAAACCAAATGTATTTATACAGCAACAATAAAATAAGCTTGTATTATACTACAGCTAAAAAAAATAGTCTTCATGCGTTCACGATTATAACATATGTATACCACAAATTCGGTATTCTTTATTGATTTACGGCACGCCTGTTTACTGACTTGGATTCAAAGGCACTGTGTGTATATAAATTTTAATTACGAAAATATTGTATCGTGTTTTTCTTAGTGTGCGTTTATTTAATATTATTGTATACTAGCAAAGGTCCTCGGCAATACCGGGCTTAAAAATGTAATACTATAAACAGGGGTGTAGGCCGACTCTTCCACTATTTCAGCCGTGCACACTAAGCATTCTTCCAATGCAAAAGGTATCCGGTCTACGCGCGGCATTAAACGTCACTTTCGTTTGATTTTGGCTTCACGTGTTTTTCTACCAACTTTCTCACTCGATTGAACCTTTGTTTATGGGATTAAGGCGATTAAGTTGAAATAGCAACCAATCTTTCGTCCAATTGGTTATCTTCAGGGTCCATCTAAGTTCCTCTACTAAATTTCATAGAAATTGGTACAGCTAGCTCCTAACAACAACTCTGCTTTATATATTAACGGTTAAATTAGTATATTTATTGCAACAGTACTTCTTTAAATACAGGATTTCTAGAATAATACAAAATAATTCTAATTGGTGACACCTATATCTATAAGCCCACTTGTCTTATGCCTAACTTTAGTTAAGCCTTTATTAAGTACGTCTTATATTCAATAAAGAGATATATTAACATTGTAATAAGTGTACGTTTTTTGCTTTAGTATAGTTAGGGCTAAACTGTACCGTACTTAAATACTATCAATAAATACACTTATAATGTTATTATAAGACCTAACGTTAGGCCTTTTAAAAATCTTTGATAAGCTTTTATTAATATGTTGCTGTACAAAATGTCGACTAAAATGTATTTACATCCGTTGAAATTAAGTGTGCTCGCAAGCGCATTTAGATAGTAAGGTGCCCGCGCATTTTCAGAACAGACAAAAACTTAGTATTATTATAATAGACATAGATTCTACATCAACACGTTTATAGGACCTGTATGAGATACAATGTGTATATCGCACAAAAGACAATTTGGGATAATGTACCTTCGCCAATCATAACTCTGACATCTTTCCCTAACACCTTATCTTTCGCCTATAAACATTTATGTGTTGAAAACATCTGCAAACCCTTAATACTGTCACATATGGCTTTCAAACTATGGGTATTTTTCGCTCTAATTTTAACAAAACTATCATAAACTTATTGACCAGTCCCGAGTGACACTTAAAATGTATAAGAATTTCGTTGCGACTAAATGCGACGAATAGCATATAGATCTTTTTTGTAATAAGCTATTCAAACATGCATGCACACATACTGGTTAGTGTAAATCTGTTTAAAAACTATAGTTATATCTTTAGAAAAAAATGCATTCTGGTTTATACACGAAATCTTGTCTTCTCCCCCCTCTCTCGTGAATTTATGATCTACTTTTTATAGCTCTCAGTTACAACAAGTTAGGTTGGTGAATGAGCATATCTCGAAACGCAGCTCACATTACATCGTATCATACTCCACATGCCTGGCCCTCGTCTATTAATGTAACGTTATTTAGTAAGTTTTAAAGAGGAAATGGGTTGGAAGAGAGTCGTTCAATTTGTCTGTCTTCTGTGGTGTTGTTAGGCATGCTCTATCTTTTCAAACTATACATTTGAATATTATATGGTTGAGAGGTAAAAGTTTGACCGCGGTGTCACCTTCTTCCATTACTAAACACACTAAACTTGTCGCACGACAGAGATAACGCTGAACACATTTTATGGAAAACATTACATTAACTTTTTTTGACTAAAATGAGCCATCGACATCTTAAAATCCTTTTCAATGGAATATTATGTTCAAAATACGTCATTTTGAAAAGAGAAAAAAAAATCCAAAATATGAAACAAAGAAAAGAGTGATGATGATCCACTTAAAGAAGTAGACGAAAAGAGGTTCGAAAGTTTTAACGAGTACGATAATCTGAGGAAACAAAGAAAGAGAGGATTGAATGGAAGTGCTGTACACGATACTATGAAGATATCTGAAAGAGGAGAAAGATCAGAAAAATATAACAAGACAGTTGAAGGTGAGTTTGAAATGAGTGTGAAACCATGAATCAAAATAAGTAAGGGAGGTAAGAGAGGAATGGTCAAGGGAGGATTAGAAGGCAGGCAGAAATCACTGGGAAAGAAAGTTTGTTTCTTTTATATATATATATATACACTGAATGGTCACAAGTAAATAGACACCTAAT
>NW_013665971.1:75778-77227 GCF_000517525.1 Limulus polyphemus | reverse complement strand
ATTCGCGTAAGGCTAAGCAATGGATTTCTGCGCTAGCTGTTTCTTATTTTGAACTGATAGACTAGATGGAAGGCAGCTAATTAAGAGCACTCTCCGCCAACTCTTGTACGTCTCTTGTCTAACTGTCACCTTTATTTCACATCCACGGCTCCAAAGTGCAAAAAGGGATTTCTGCTTTCACTAACAAGATACGAAGGCTGGGCCAATATATCCACAGTCCAACGAGCTAACCACTGAGCCATTCTCGGTCCAGGAAAAGAAAAGAAGGAAGACGAATTGACACGGTGGTTAGAAAGAGTAAAGAAGAAATGGCAACATGTGTGGTAATAAGAGCAGAGTGGACCATTATAAACTAAATAATTACATGCAATAGAAAATAATAATTATGTTATAGATTAATAGAACAAACGGAGTATGGTAAAATTGTAAAAAAACATGGGAAATATAATTGTGGCAATTACTATGTATTACAATGTAGTAGAATATTTGATCTTTAGCACAACTGTGTTGTAATTAAAACAAAATTGTAAGGGTACTATGTATTACAATGTAGTAGAATATTTGATCTTTAGCACAACTGTGTTGCAATTAAAACAAAATTGTAAGGGTACTATGTATTACAATGTAGTAGAATATTTGATCTTTAGCACAACTGTGTTGTAATTAAAACAAAATTGTAAGGGTACTATGTATTACAGAAAAGTATAATCACATGCTTACAGCACTGATGAAAAGAAGACAATGTACACTAGATCTTTGAAGTAGAGTGTAGATGGAATATCCTAAAGAAAATCACAGGAGAACAACAATGTAGTAAAGTTACATATTCCAGTGAGTTGGAATGTATGTAAAGTAGAAGAACTGATACGTTAATGTTGTAGTGGAGAAAGAAGCTTGTTGTATAAGTGTATAAATATAGCGTATTGAGACAGATGAACTAACGCGAAACTATATTAAACAGCGTAGTGAAGCACAGGAAACTTACCAGGCTAAACTTTAAAAAAATCAGAAGTTATTATTTTTAGACATTTATCGCCATTGTTCTTATCCTGTTCCGTGATTAACTGTCAAGGTTTATACTATCATTTATTACTTGTTCTTATCCTGTTCTATGATTAACTTTCAAGGTTCATAATTGCATTTATCACCACATGGGAGTTTTAAATATTGCACCATACCCACACATATGGAAGTTTTAATTTGTGCATCCCTCACACACACACACATGGAAGTTTTAAATATTGCACCATACCCACACATATGGAAGTTTTAATTTGTGCATCCCTCACACACACACACACATGGAAGTTTTAATTTGTGCATCCCTCACACACACACATATGGAAGTTTTAATTTGTGCATCCCTCACACACACACACACATGTTTTAATTTGTGCATCCCTCACACACACACATATGGAAGTTTTAATTTGTGCATCCCTCACACAC
>NW_013665971.1:72098-75117 GCF_000517525.1 Limulus polyphemus | reverse complement strand
CATACCCACACATATGGAAGTTTTAATTTGTGCATCCCTCATACACACACATGGAAGTTTTAAATATTGCACCATACCCACACATATGGAAGTTTTAATTTGTGCATCCCTCATACACACACATGGAAGTTTTAAATATTGCACCATACCCACACATATGGAAGTTTTAATTCGTGCATCCCTCACACACACACACACACACATGGAAGTTTTAAATATTGCACCATACCCACACATATGGAAGTTTTAATTTGTGCATCCCTCACACACACACATGGAAGTTTTAATTTGTGCATCCCTCACACACACACATATGGAAGTTTTAATTTGTGCATCCCTCACACACACACACACATGGGAGTTTTAAATATTGCACCATACCACACACATATGGAAGTTTTAGTTTGTGCATCCCTCACACACACACATGGAAGTTTTAATTTGTGCATCCCTCACACACACACACATGGACGTTTTAATGTGTGCACCCTCACACACACATATGGAAGTTTTAATTTGTGCATCCCTCACACACACACACACACACACACATGGAAATTTTAATGTGTGCATTCCTCACACACATATGGAAGTTTTAATTTGTGCATCCCTCACACACACACACACACACATGGAAGTTTTAATGTGTGCATCCCTCACACACACACACATGGAAGTTTTAATTTGTGCATCCCTCTCACACACACACATGGGAGTTTTAAATATTGCACCATACCCACACATATGGAAGTTTTAATTTGTGCATCCCTCACACACACACACACACACACACATGGGAGTTTTAAATATTGCACCATACACACACATATGGAAGTTTTAATTTGTGCATCCCTCTCACACACACGCACACACATGGAAGTTTTAATGTGTGCATCCCCTCACACACACATACACACACGTATGTTGATACTTTTTGAGATAGGAGATTTGTCTGTTTATGTTAACTGATTATTGTGGTAGGTAGATTGGTAGATATTGTTACCGTTCTAATTCCCAAAAGTTGCAGTTGAATAAACGTTAAGTCCATTTCTGTATTTATACCCCTATTTGATTAAATTGTTTCATCTACTGAAAACTACTGGACTTAACTCCGTTTCATAAATAATTAAGTTATTAAAAATTGACAAACTTTTCACAAAGAAAATAATACCATGTTATCATGTGGTGTAACCATTTATTTGAGTTGAGGGATGTGTGTACATACACACAAATACAAGAGTAATTATTTCCATTAATAACTAGACTAAATGATGACGTTTCTCCTGGAAACTAATATAAAAACTAACCAATGATTATATATATATATCAATCCTCTAATATTTCGTGAATACTATATGGGTATGTATGTATATATTCTGAAGAAGGAATAGCACAGCTGTGAAAGACATTCTTCAATAGTGTAGTGTCTGCTTCTCGACATTGATTAGACAATACCAGTTTGGTGTTCTCAGTGAATAATTGTGAACGTATACGTCTGTTATATGTCTCAACTGTGTATAACGATTCTTCATTAACTGTAACTTCCTGTGCGGTGCAATTCTAGAGGCGGACAGAAAATGTAATTTCCAGAAATAACGCCCATTATTAAAACTGCCAAACTCTTTCGTTCTTTACACAGGAAGAGAGCGAGAATTGCTACATTACATGTAATAGCTGGTGACAACGTCGGCACTGTTTGGAGAGGCACTCTTTGTTGTGTGTGTGTGCCTTCTGTATAGGTTTAACATCGTTATGTAGGCTGTCGATCAAAGAGAAAGCAAGCAACTGGAGAGACGAAACAGCAACTTCTTGGTTTCTATTAGAATCGATTTAGATAATAAAAACTTCGCGTATCGTGTTTCTGTATCTAAGTCACTTTGCGTATCGTGTTTCTGTATCCAAGTCACTTCGCGTAGCGTGTTTCTGTATCCAAGTCACTTCGCGTATCGTGTTTCTGTATCCAAGTCACCTCGCATATCGTGTTTCTGTATCCAAGTCACTTCGCGTAGCGTGTTTCCATATCTAAGTCACTTCGCGTATCGTGTTTCTGTATCTAAGTCACTTCGCGTATCGTGTTTCTGTATCTAAGTCACTTCGCATATCGTGTTTCTGTATCCAAGTCACTTCGCATATCGTCTTTCTGTATCTAAGTCACTTCGCGTATCGTGTTTCTGTATCCAAGTCACTTCGCACATCGTGTTTCTGTATCCAAGTCACTTCGCGTAGCGTGTTTCTGTATCCAAGTCACTTCGCATATCGTGTTTCTGTATCCAAGTCACTTCGCGTATCGTGTTTCTGTATCCAAGTCACTTCGCGTATCGTGTTCCTGTATCCAAGTCACTTCGCGTATCGTGTTTCTGTATCCAAGTCACTTTGAGTATCGTGTTTCTGTATCTAAGTCACTTCGCGTATCGTGTTTTTATGTCCAAGTCACTATGTGTATCGTATTTCTATAGCCAAGTCATTCGCACTTGTGTGTGTGTATACGAATACTGATAAAATTCTGACAAGGTATAAACTTTCAGACTAAGTTTTGTTTTCTTCACAACGAAATCTTCGGTATTTCTCGCGATATTTTGAAGGTCAAGACGACAGTTACAAGTGTGTGTGTGTGTTCTGTTTAACACGATCAGTTTTAACGACGCTATTCCTGTCGAATTAATTAACGTAATTGAATTTTACCTTTTGTTTTACCCAAAGTAAATATAATTATCAGAACACCGGGGTTCCATTTTACAAGGTTATAATAACAGGAGGCGTTTGTGCAAAATCTGCTATTTCCAGTTAAATTTAATATGCGTTTATTTTTCTATATGCTTAGTATGTTTATATGAAAGAAATGTTTATACATTTCGGAATTCAAAACCTTTGTGTGTGAGAGAGAGAGAATCCTATACATCAAGGTTTTTCATGTACTGGAGTACTTTCTAATTAATTCGTTACATTCGTAAAACAAAATAATCAACTGAGGTATGAAGCCTATAAATTTATATATATATATATATATATAGACGACAAG
>NW_013665971.1:62907-71098 GCF_000517525.1 Limulus polyphemus | reverse complement strand
ATATATATATATATATATATAGACGCAAGAAGAAGTGGAGAACGGGCGTCTTACTTATGCAGCATTTTTACTTATTTATACTATTCTGCGCGTCACCCTTCACAAAATATGCATCAAACACTTTGTCTGTATATAGCTACATGCATATGTTCTTCCTTTAACAAATAGTTGGAAATCTTAAAATATATCAGAACATTGTCAGAGATCGTAACTTATAACAGAACATTGTCGGAGATCTTAAATTATAACAGAACATTGTCGGAGATCTTAAATTATAACAGAACATTGTCGGAGATCTTAACTTAGAACATTGTCGGAGATCGTAACTTATACCAGAACTTTGTCGGAGATCTTAACTAATAACAGAACTTTGTCTGAGATCTTAACTTATAACAGAACTTTGTCGGAGATTTTAACTTAGAACATTGTCGGAGATCGTAATTTATAACAGAACTTTGTCGGAGATCTTAACTTATAACAGAACATTGTCGGAGATCTTAACTTATAACAGAACTTTGTCGGAGATTTTAACTTAGAACATTGTCGGAGATCGTAGCTTATAACAGAACTTTGTCGGAGATCTTAAATTATAACAGAACATTGTCGGAGATTTTAACTTAGAACATTGTCGGAGATCTTAACTTATAATAATCTCCGACAAAGTTCTGATCTCCGACAAAGTTCTGTTATAAATTACGATCTCCGACAATGTTCTAAGTTAAAATCTCCGACAATGTTCTGTTATAATTTAAGATCTCCGACAAAGTTCTGTTATAAGCTACGATCTCCGACAATGTTCTGTTATAAGTTACGATCTCCGACAATGTTCTGTTATAAGTTACGATCTCCGACAATGTTCTGTTATAAGTTACGATCTCCGACAATGTTCTAAGTTAAGTTCTGTTATAAGTTAAGATAATTGTCGGAGATCTTCGAATCCACAACTGAAATATTTACATCTTCATATTAAGGGTTTACTTAAGTGTGTAGTTTTGAAACCGTCAATGTACAATTTTGTTTTTTGTTTTTGTTTGACAAATAACAAACATTATCTGTGAGTGTACCTTTGTTTTTGTGCCCTCGGGGTGGTCCACATTGTTGTACTTTTAATGTTTCCACTTTGTTTTCACACGTATCCTTATAAAAAAAGACAAAAAAAGAGTAAATTAAGTTCATGAATAGAGGATTCCTGCACACAGTGATTATATTGTAGCTTTACTGATTCGGTGTTTAGCATGATAAACCGTTTGAGGTGAGTGAGTGTGACAGAAGGAAAGGATTGACTCGTCAAGTCAGTCACACTTGGTTATATTCTGTTTCTTTTGGATACCCTACCCGTGCAAAACTACCCAAGGACAATCAATCTGTGCTAGCTAGCCTTACTAATTCTGAGATGATAAACTATAGGGAAGGAAGCTAGTCAGTAGCACCCACTGCCAACTCTAGGACTTCTGTAATCGAATAGTAGGTTTTTTATCATTACTCTTACGACGCACCCATGACCCAAAAATCCGGAGCGTGAGTTTGCAGCAAAGTGACACGAACTGATAGTAGGTTTTTATCATTACTCTTGCGACGCACCCATGACCCAAAAATCCGGAGCGTGAGTTTGCAGCAAAGTGACACGAACTGACAGTAGGATTTTTATCATTACCTTTACGACGCACCCATGACCCAAAAATGCGTGTCACTTTGCTGCAAACACTCGGATCCACAGTAAACAGTAGGCCACGATATGTGAAACCTTATATACGTGTGTGTGTGTGAGAGAGAGAGAGAGTATTTGATTTTTGCAAATGTCTACGATTGTGAGAAAACCCAGTACATTTGAGTTTTAGGAACCATTAATTTATAGCTATTTAAAACGGGGTATTAATTCAGGTTTTAACTTTCTGTATTTTGACCACGTGGACTACGAACGGTATGAGTTATTTGTATTTGCTTGTAGGAAATAATGGTAGGCGGGACAAAGCTTAGGTGTGTGTTTGTCAGAAGGAGAAATGTGTTTGCATAAGAGGAAAAAAAATCAAGTCCGTAGAGAAAGTTCTGTTGAACTCATGGGTGGATGAGAAAAATTTTATCCGCACTAAACGAAAAGAAGGGGTAAGTAAAACTTTCAAGGAAGAGAAAATGAAACTTAAAATCAACATTAAATATATATAATGAACAGAAATAAAGAGGAAAAAAAAAGAGAAATATATCCTGAACTTAGAAGAAGCTTATAGAGTTAAACGTTATTCAAGATTTATTGAAAAACTGTAACAAGCCACATACATAAAGAGAGAGAGAGAAAAAAAAAGATTGAAAAAGTGTAATAACCGTGTAATAGGTGATAGAAATGAAATATGAAACAAAAATTACGTTATTTATTTTATTCTATGGCTTATAAAAGATAATGAAATAGAGAAGACAAAAATAGTAACAGTAAGAGGTTGGAAGTTTTGGTTTAGTTGGTGCTAAGCACAAAATCAATACAGTGGGCTCGTTGTGCTGTGCCACCACAGGTATCGAAACCTGAAGTCCAGAGACTTACTACTGAGCCACTAGGGTTGGGCAGGAGGGAAGGGAAAAAACAAACTTAGCGGACACAAGAGAAGCTAAAAAGAGGAAATATTACAGCATTTATCACGAGGTGGCAAGCAGAACCACTTTTTAAAGTTTTTGAATATGAGAGGGAAGGAGTATGATGCATGATTTTCATAAAGTGTGAAACTAAAAAACTGAACGAGCTTTAAATCTATAGAGTATGTGAGTGATGAGAAAGTGAAGCAGCGTGATAACCTCAACAAAATATCATAGGTGAGAAAGTAAACCTTCATAGAATTTGAGAGATCAGGAAGTGGGCTAACTTATTAACCAACACAGAGTATGTGAAGCTTAGTATTAACCTACACGGAGTATGAAAGATGAGAAAGTGAAGCATCGTATTAACCTACACGGAGTATTAAAGATGAGAAAGTGAAGCATCGTATTAACCTACACGGAGTATGAAAGATGAGAAAGTGAAGCATCGTATTAACCTACACGGAGTATTAAAGATGAGAAAGTGAAGCATCGTATTAACCTACACGGAGTATGAAAGATGAGAAAGTAAAGCATCGTATTAACCTACACGGAGTATGAAAGATGAGAAAGTGAAGCATCATATTAACCTACACGGAGTATGAAAGATGAGAAAGTAAAGCATCGTATTAACCTACACGGTATTTTAGAGATAAGTAAGTAAAAGTATTGGAGATAAGGAAGTGAAAATTGTATAAAACTACATAAATTTCCAAATAAGAATATGAACCAATTAAATTCGTTCACAGAGTTAAGACAGAAAGTGAATAAAGAAAATTGACACAAACACCATATGTTTTGAAATTAACATTAGTTAAACATTCCAGTTTTTCTTCTTTATAAAATTCATTAAATTACGTTTAGTCTAAATTAAAGAAACCAATCGAACTATTTTACACAAGTAACAGTAACATAAGTGAAATCATATTTAGCTATCAAACTTAAAAGGAAATGGTGTAAATAATCACACTTGGGATCATAGGTAGATAATATGAACAGCAACTGACTTAAGTAACCATATGTAGGATCCTATCAAGTTGTTAAACTTAACAGTAACTGTTATAACCCTTGAGCTTTCGAAAAGGTTATAACATTTCTTCATCAGGGGTAAACTGGAAATGACTAAATAATTCCCATAATTAATAGAATGACTATAGGTATTGAAGACGGTTTCAAATCTAAAGCTGATAGAGAAATGAAGGAAGCCTGTTGGATTTTCACTTCAAATACTATTCAATCTTGTGGAATAATTTCTAGATCCTAGAGTTAGTGATCTTCAACCATTGATTACTTCTCTGTGAGAAAAATATGTTTTTCTTTTCTCATGTCTGGTGTGAATTCTTTATTTTAACCCTTAATCTTTTTTTCTTTTCTGATGTGTGGTGTGAAGTCTTTATTTCTACTCTAATCTTTTTTTATTTTCTCATGTGTGGTGTGAAGTCTTTATTTTTACCCCTAATCTTTTTTTATTTTCTGATGTGTGGTGTGAAGTCTTTATTTTTACTCTAATCTTTTTTATTTTCTCGTGTGTGGTGTGAATTCTTTATTTTTACTCCTAATCTTTTTTAGTATTTATTATCCATTTATGATGATTTACCACGTTTGGTTTTTTTACCTTTTTAGTTTTATCTACTTCACAGTATTTTTTAAATTAATATTCGTATCACTTCATTATTTTACTTTATCAATACTCAATATAGTTTTCTTTGCCATTTTTTCTTTTTTTAAACAAAACCTCTCTAACATCTTTATATCTAAAATTCTTGTTTCCTGTCATATTGCACAACGGAAATGAGATACACTTATAACAACCCATTAAAAGCTAATCATAACACTTCCGGGTTGTCATGGTTGTCTGCCATGACGTCACTACACCTTTTCATACAGCTCGCTTAACCATTCCCAGTCTGCCCCGATAAAGAAAGGTCCACCTTTCGAAAGCGTTCGGATTATAAGGTTTAGTATTTTCGGTTTTATTTTTTAAGATATCAAACTAAACAGTAACTGGTTTTAATAACTATATTTCAGATCGTATCAAGATAATAGCAACAGTAACTGATTTAAATACTATATTTTGGATCGTATCAAGATAATATTAACAGTTAATGATTTAAATAACCATATTTGGGATCAGGTCAATATTATATTAACAATAACTGATTTAAATAACTGTCTCCCCAGGTAATGGTTATCGAAGCTTTTGGACAGATTTTTCTTTTAAATTATTAGACAGAGTTTGTTTGTTTGTCTTGAATTTCGCGCAAAGCTACACGAGGGCTATCTGCGCTAGCCGTCCCTGATTTAGCAGTGTAAGACTAGAGGGAAGGCAGCTAATCATCACCTCTCACCGCCAACTCTTGGGCTACTCTTTTACCAACGAATAGTGGGATTGACCGTCACTATATAACGCCCCCACGGCTGAAAGGGCGAGCATGTTCGGTGGGACGGGGATTCGAACCCGCAGATTGCGAGTGGAGTGCTGCTGATTGAAAATACCAGTCTTAATCATATATTCTGTTTTTGCTTCATTTTTGATACTAAATAAGCAGTATTATTCAAGAAAACTTCCCTTCGGTTTCAACTGATGCTCGCAATGTTACAATGAATCCACTACTATGTTCTAACAAGATGAAAAAAGAAACGGTAACATTTAATTAGATTTTTACTGAACCTGTGAAAATCGATATTTTTACACAGCTTATTATTTCTATATTTTACTTTTCTTGAAAATGTAGATAAACCTAAATAATTTTTAAACCTGAGTTTTAAGTTTATCTAATTTGTGGATTTTACCCTTAGCCATATTTGTGACTCTCAAAAATTGATGAAAAGCACAGTAACACTAGTGTTTAGTGTGTGAGTGAGTGTACATCCAAAGCAGAAAAAACAAGGGACATAACGTCATATTAACATAGAATGATACAGAGGACAAAAAAGAGACATTAACATGCAGAGAAAGATAGAATGAAGACAATACATTCTAACATATATAAAAAAAAGGAAAAGAAAGACAGAATATTTTAATTCTTTACACACAGGAATGGAAAGAAAAAATATAATATTATAGTGTGCACAGGAAGAAAAGTTTATTTTCAGAGCAAAGCTACACAATAGCTTATGGAAATCGTAACCCGGATTTTAGCATTATAGGTCTGCAAAGTTACCACAGATCCACCAGGGCACGAAAGAAAAGACAAAATATTTTAATATAAAATCTAGCAAGAATTATTAATATACACATATAGATAAGAGAAAAAAAACAAAAACCCCAACAACATTCTAATGTATAAAGAAAACTAGAAAGGAAAGACAAAACATTCTAAGGTTCAGAGAGAAATAAAAAAGGAAACAATATTCCAACATACATGGAAAAATAGAGACGATACATTTCGAACCTACAGAGAACGACAAGGAAAACAGATAGAATATTCGAACGTAGAGAAAGATAAGAAAAAATCACTTATTAATATTCACAGAAGATAGAAAAGAGAGATGTTAATGTCACGTAGTGAAAGATAAACAAGAGATAAATTAGTTACAAAGAAATATAGAACAGGGAAGGAAATAAAATAACACAAAAAGAAAAATTAAGTGTCAAAAAAGGGAAAGATTATTTTAAGATAGAAAGAGTAATCAAATATTGCACATCTATCTAAAAAAAATGCGTCTATGGCACGTAGAACAGATATGAAGGTCTGAAAATATTGATGAGGTTTTTGCAAGTCAACTGAGATATAGAAAGTGAATTAGAGAAGAGTGGTGTTTCTTTAGCTGCCAAAGAAGTCTTAACTAACTGTTGTTTCGACCTTCTTCTCAAGATTGGGTCGGTAGGTGGAGTAAGTCCATTCTTCAGTAATCTCAGGGTATAAATAGATCTTAATTAAGCCTTTCCAGAAACAGCTCAGATAACAAGAAACTAAAACATAATTCATACAGGGGAGGAAAAAAAGAGAGCAAACATGTGATGGAAAATCAAAAAAGAAATTATGAACGTTGAGAAAATGGCGAGTAGGAAGAGAAAGAGCTTGGTAGAAAGAAGAAATGACATGTCAGAAGAAAGAAAGATGAAGGGAAACAAGAACAAAAGGAGAGAAAGTGGAAGTTGAGTAATATATATATATACATACGGGCTATATCCTTATCTAAAATCAACGAAAAATAACGAGACAGAGGAAATTAATCCACGTTTCAAGACAAACGAAATTGACAGAAAGTGTCAAAAACAACATACCAGCAAAGCATATAAATGGGTGTGCGCTTCATTTTGCAAGAATTTTCAATTTCCATACAAATATATTTCTTCATATTAAAGCTTTGATTTTGTTTTACATAATTATAATACATTATTTCTGTAATGGAGACCACGAAAGCTGTACGCTCCAAGTTAATTGGGAGAAGTAATGTTTCAGTGATTCTAAATTCAACTACTAAAAGTACAAGGAAAAACAAACCGAGAAACTTAGGCTTAGTCTTCAGGGTCATTAAACACTAATTCACTTATCGACTGTATAGGACAAACAGTTCCCTAGTCTAGGGGCATGTTTATTCATTACAGTTACCTCGTATCTACAGAGATATTACAAAACTGTCAGATACACGTTAATTGGTTGTTGTACAATAGATAGAGCGATGCGTTAATCTATATATTCCGCACTTTGCGATGTTTCAGGTTTCTTTGGTATTAAAGAATATAATAATATGTGAAATACCGAAAGCGTGTTTCAGTTTGTACACTTGAAGACACAAACAATATACAGAACATTAAAACAATATAATTACTTTTATCACTTCGTAGTTTTATAAGATAATAAAAAAAACAACTACTAGATTCACGTCAATTGCATACGACCCACAGACGGAGAACCGGGCGTGGCCTGATGGTTAGCATACTGTACTGTCAAACCGAGGATCCACGATTCTCTTCCCGTTGCTGCAAAATATGCTCTGCACTTTGAGACCGTGGGTGCGTTATAAGAAAGACTCTGCGGTTAGAGTACCCCAAGAATTGGTGGTAGACGTTGTTGACTATCTGCCTATCAGGCCAATTGTTGACGATCTGCCTATCAGGTCAGTTTCTGACTCTCTGCCTATCAGTTCAGTTGTTGACTATCTGCCAATCAGGTCAGTTGTTGACTATCTGCCTATCAGGTCAGTTGTTGACTATCTGCCAATCAGGTCAGTTGTTGACTATCTGCCTATCAGGTCAGTTGTTGACTATCTGCCTATCAGGTCAGTTGTTGACTATCTGCCTATCAGGTCAGTTGTTGACTATATGCCTATCAGGTAAGTTGTTGACTATCTGTCTATCAGGTCAGTTATTGACTATCTGTCTATCAGGTCAGTTGTTGACCATCTGCCTATCAGGTCAAAATTACGAACGGCTATTGCAAATAGCCCTTGTGTAGTTTTGCGTGAATATCCGAAGCAAACAACAACAACAAATAAAAAAAAACATACACAAAACCGACTTACTAAATTTACACTGTTACAAGTGACACGAATTAAATGTATAACTAACACAGATCCTAGCTTCTGACGTCATATTTTTAAAAGTGAAACAAAATTACAAACCTAAGAAACACAGACCACATTGTTACACATGAGCCAAGACTCTCTCTCTCTCTCTCTC
>NW_013665971.1:58999-62014 GCF_000517525.1 Limulus polyphemus | reverse complement strand
TGTGTGTATATATATATATATACGTTCTGTGTGTCGTGGGGAATCTCCACAAAGTGTACATATATATACGTTCTGTGTGTCGTGGGGAATCTCCACAAAGTGTAATATATATACGTTCTGTGTGTCGTGGGGAATCTCCACAAAGTGTACATATATATACGTCCTGTGTGTCGTGGGGAATCTCCACAAAGTGTACATATATATACGTTCTGTGTGTCGTGGGGAATCTCCACAAAGTGTACATATATATACGTTCTGTGTGTCGTGGGGAATCTCCACAAAGTGTACATACATTTACGAATTCTTTCAAGACTTACAATCTCGCGTTCTCTTGTATTTTGTTTCGATAGAAATTGAATTGCTTGCGCCAAGTTTCGATTTCTTTCCCTCATCACTTTACGATATTGAGGAGATAATCTGAACCATTAATGGTGCAATAATTACTGGTTGTATATATAACATTATGAATATTTAGTTTTAACTACTTTATATCTGTACCTCACCAGAGACCTTCTATGAAAGACATTCAGTATAGTTTATGAAGTTTATAAAGCTGTTTTTTTTAAGTAGGATTTGGTTTCGTTTTTGCCTTAACACATTGTCCTGTAATGAAACCCTGTTTAGTTTCATAACATTCCGCTTACCAAACTACTTATACAACTATGTGTATTTCATCCGAAATAGACACGGTCACACGTAATTTTACAGGTCGTTTCTTTCGTTCTAATTCTCCAACTACATAATATCACGGGTTAAGCTAAATCTATGTGCAGTCCTCACAAAAGAAAATCTTAAAGTCTCAGGAAAATAATTCTGTTTTTAGTATATAGAAGTGTACATACATTTATATCTAATTTGGACTGCGCATGTTCAGCCTTTCAGTTAAAAATGAAATCTTAAAATAAATCCTCCTGTTCCATTTGGTATCCCAGAACTTTCGAATAATTCACGAATTTGGGAAAGACATGTATTTTCATACTTGTCAGGTTTCCCACAAAGGTTGAAATACACACAAATCGTAATTATACATGAAGTGACAAACGCTCTACTTGCCACCATATGTCTCCAGAGTACCTTGGGATGTGTTACTATTCTGATCTAATTTATCTGTCAACCCCTCTCATTGTGGAGCGCCCTCTTGCCCTATTAGTAAGTATAAGCAAATGTGGAAGAAAAAGGACATCGAAATGAAATTATATTTTGAGTCACTAAATTCACAACGTTACAGCGAAACAAGCCAATCAGTTATTTATCTAGCATTAACCGTACGTTGAAGAAACAACATAAAATATTTAAAGTACACGAGGGGGAAAAAAAAGAGAACATCAAAAAGAGCAAATGGCTAGGCAATGAATAAACGAATAAGGCTTTCGTAGCTTTAACACTAGACAAGAGTGGTAAATGGAAATGTAGACACTACAGTGGATAGTTGATGGATATTTACCACGAACAGAATGTATGACATCTTTAAAAAAAAAAATAGTTTCAAAGCAAAAATTAGACGAACTTTTAAAATTGTCAATGGTTTAATACACAAGAAGAAACTTTCAAATTAAAAAAACGACACGACTGTAAAAGGAACATAACTCATTAAACCATTTACTAATAATGACTTAAATAGGTTGTTTGTGAGTAATTATAACACTCATGTTATGGTATATGTATATATATTGTAATGAGAATCTCACCTGCTGGTTTTGGATAAAAAAAAAAAAAATCCCATCTCAATACCATTTAAGAATTACTGTTTCGAGCTGTATAAGCCAAGCTTGGTCAGAGATGGAAGAATGTTACGTAATCACACGAATCTGGTGTATCTTTAGACGTGGGTTACAGCTTGAGGTATATTTAATTTATGCATACACCTTTCTCCTCTTTCATAACAAAAACGGTGTTCTGGGTTAACTAGCTTCTTAATACGCGTGTTTATCCCCCACCCCTCACTCTCTGGGCCGGTCGTGGCTCAGTAACTAGCGTGTCCGAGCTGTGAATTCGAGCGTTCATGGTTTGCGTCGAGTTGCCGCAAAAACGTGTTCCGCTCTTTGGAGCTGCGGGAGCCCTATAAGAGTGACAGTCAAATACCAATATTCGGTCAGACAAACGTAGGCGGAGATTTAGCGGTGGACGCTGTTGTCTAGCTGCCTTCCCTCTACTTTGGGCGAAAATTCTAAACACACATTCTCCCCCTTGCAGTGAGTGGTAAGTAGAACGAAACATTGAATAACAAGTTACACACCCCGGCCATCCGATAGCTGAAACAACAACGCTGAAGTCGTACTCTACTTGAAATAACACTTTGCATATGGAGATATGACTCATCTGTTTCAATAATCGATATGCTGCTATGGTGTTGCCATTATGTGCTATCTTTTAGAACGTATCTGAAATATTAGAAATATTTTACGTTTAAGAGCTTACCTCCAATATTTCAGATAGTAACATATCCAATATTTTAGATAGTAACATATCCAGTATTTCAGATAGTAATATATCCAATATTTCAGATAGTAGCATATCCAGTATTTCAGATAGTAACATATCCAATATTTCAGATAGTAACATATCCAGTATTTCAGATAGTAATATATCCAATATTTCAGATAGTAACATATCCAATATTTCAGATAGTAACATATCCAAAATTTCAGATAGTAACATATCCAATATTTCAGATAGTAACATATCCAATATTTCAGATAGTAACATATCCAGTATTTCAGATAGTAACATATCCAAGATTTCAGATAGTAGCATATCCAGTATTTCAGATAGTAACATATCCAATATTTCAGATAGTAATATATCCAGTATTTCAGATAGTAACATATCCAATATTTTAGATAGTAACATATCCAGTATTTCAGATAGTAATATATCCAGTATTTCAGATAGTAACATATCCAGTATTTCAGATACTAACATATCCAGTATTTCAGATAGTAACATATCCTGTATTTCAGATAGTAACATATCCAGTATTTCAGATAGTAACATATCCTGTATTTCAGATAGTAA
>NW_013665971.1:52440-58537 GCF_000517525.1 Limulus polyphemus | reverse complement strand
ATATCCAGTATTTCAGAATCTGAAATATTGGATATGTTACTATAATAACATATCCAATATTTCAGATAGTAACATATCCAATATTTCAGATAGTAACATATCCAATATTTCAGACCAAACCTTAAATAGTTCTTGTTGCATTTTTTAGATCAACGCTATAGAATTGAATATATGCGCTCTGTCCATCACAGGAATCGAACCGTGGGTTGTATAATTGAAAATTCGTAAACTTACTGCTGACCCACCATGGGGCATCGTAAATAGTAAACATAGCCTATACTTCAAAACGTCTTTTAAACAGTAACCGTTTTCTATATTTCGGAAAATATTTTTTAACAGTCAAATTATTCATCTCGCAACTGTGAGAAAGTAACTTAAGGCTATTTATTGTCTGATAATTAATTGAATGTTGAGTCAAAGGTTTGTTGAAACCCCATATAAGAATTGACGTGGCCTTCAGCATTAATTAAACACCTTGAAAACAATTTTGTAAAGTAACGGAGTTAAACAATTTTAACACTTCTGTGTGAAAACAAAGGGTTAAATCAAACTGTATAACTTTTATAGAATTATTTCAGATAATTTGTTGTTGTATAGTTGACGTTCTTTTTTAAGAAGTGAATTAATTGGATTGGCTTAGCTACAAGCTTTAAGTAGTGCTTTCTACTGCTTGTCCCGCGAAATTGAAGAAAGCCGAATGAGTGATAAAATTGTAAAACTTTATTATCCAACGCTCTCAAGGAATGCCCCATAGCGTGCTCGGAATAATCTTTCGTGACCAACAGCAATCAACTCAAAAAAGAACGAACAACCTATCAGAAACTTATATATATATATATTGCTTACCGCTTCTGACCAAGTGACAGAGTTTCGATACATGCGTGGAGACGATAACTCGGAGCTTACACGCGCAGAAGCGGTCCGGTTTTGTCAGTGAATTTAAGTTAGTAAATCAATATCGTTTCTTGAAATCTGATCACGTGACTTCCTCTCCCTCACTGTTAATATTTACCGGGATTCTCAGTGCTGAGTTGAAGGATACATTTGATCATCATCAGAAAATAAGTGATCAGGATACGATGTGATCTCTGGTCTTGATGCAATTCAAACATGTAATTGTATAAAAAAAGAGAGGAAAATATCAAAGTGCGAAGATGAAAGAATTCAAGTAAAGTTAATTATCTTGTTAAAAACTAATATCTCCCCCCCCCCCCAAGTGGTTCAGCGGTAAGCTTTGAGGACTTAGAACGCTAAAATTCGGGGTTCTATCGTTGTAGCGGACAGCGCAAATAGCCCATTGTATGTACGTATAAGTTTGTTCTTAACAGCAAACAAACGAAAACTATAGCAACGTAATTTATGGGAGTGTCTGCTATATAAATATTTAAGGAACTGTGGAAGAAACGTGATATGAATACTGTTGAAAATGCACTTTTTAGTAACTCGAAAAAAAGTAAAAACTACGACTTCTTCTAACTAAAACAAAAACGGATAGAGAAACATTAAATTAGTCCCTATTCTGAATTGTTCAAATTAGTCAGACTAGAAACTTCAAAAGTTTAGGCATAGCCGTCCTGAATTTAAAATTGCTTAACGATAGGAGAGAAACTTGTCCGCAGCAGTGTTCTCGTATCCAAATAGCGTAAGTGACTGTCACTTTTATAATTCGCTCACAGCTGAAAATGGAGTGTGCGTTCAGCGGCATGTTCTTTTTTTTTTAGTTGGTGCAGAATATATCTCGCATCCATTCTTTTAAATAAAGTATAAATTATATATTATTTTTGATAATTAAAATAAATGATTTCAGAAGATTAAAGTTGCACGTGCGTTTTTCAAAGAAGGTAAAAATCAATGAACTATAACTACTACAGCATAAAATTATTGAACACAGCTTCTATATATTCTTCTAAATAGCTGACAATTAAGTAACATCCTTGGGTTTTGACAAAACAAAACACAAATCTCTATTTGAAATGTGTACCAAATTCTGAAATTCTTTAAAATATTGGAGTTATCGTGCCGTGAAATTATTTGTTTACAAATATTGTTGTTAGGGGGCGTATTTGATATTGTTGTTGTTGCACGTGTCATTTGCGGTGAAAATATTAAATAAAAGAATTGTGTACACTGTATAAAGTTGTAACTAATGTTGTATATTTTCATCGTCTGTTTTAATAAAGTTCCAACTAAAGCTATTTACTCACTTATTGCACCAAGCTTTGTTAATCCTATTAGCGTATAGTCCGTCAAAAATGGCGGGACAAGTACTACCACCCCCATTTCCACCCTATAGTAATCCCCAGGCTCACATTTCATAGCTAACTGAAATAAATAAATTTTGCAAAATTAAGCTTTATTAACGAAGAGCCAAGAAAAGTGCACTCGAGGCAGTCAAACGTCAGTAAATTCCTTTGTAAGCCAATTAGAATTGAGATTATTCACGAAATGAATTCGTGGCGTATTTATAGAATAATTATTGGTAAAAATCAGTTAGATTAACGACTTCTAAAATATAGAAAAGCCAGTGCGTTTTGGTAACACTACGTTCCAAATTATGAAAATGTTTCAAACCCAAATTATACAGTATATTTAAATCTTTTTTCTAGCAGATCACTATTGTTTTTATTTACATTTTTTTATATATCTCTCCTTAAACAAGAGGAAATCCTCAATAGCCGTGACACTTGAAATTCTTTTAGGCAGGATTACAGTAAATTAATCTACGAGACCTTTTTTATTAGCTATATTTTTGTGCGCCAGCGTGGGGCGGGCATATACCCGATTCGATTTTATTACTCACCAGGATCTCTATCAGCCTACCCTCAAATTGAAATTATTTTAGGCAGGATCAGAGTAAATTAATCTATGAGACTTTGGGCATGATCAAATATATCAATCGAAAGGGTTTGAGCTCCTGAGTTCAAAACTGTAATTAGATCTCAAATCGGTCAAGAGATGACCGAGCCGTTCTATGAGCCGCTATGCCGCGGCTATAAATACGAGTGTGGGTGTGTGTCACTGTAGTATATTGAACAGCATCCAGAACAGATGTTGCTTGCAGGTTAGGTCCATTTAGGGTTAATTTCCCCACGCCGATTGATGAAAAACTTAAGCATTTGGAACATCGGCTATGTCAGTTTGTTTGAAACACCATGTACCACGTTCGGAATAAAACTTATGATTCTCAGTACGCCCCTGGTGAACTTAGTCTCCCTTGGGCATACAGATTTTAAGATATAATCATCTGATAATCACCATGTACAAACATTCCTTGAAGGTTAAGCAAGAGGAACACTAATGTAATGATTTACATAGACTTACCCGTTAGGATCTGAAATTTCAGAGAAGAGAATTTTTCTAGGTTTCTTGCGTTTCTTTACAACGCAAATAATTAAGTTAAATATTATTATTTGCTCCATCAACTCCTCCCTGGCTATAGCACTGAATATATATTAATTGGTGTAATGATGAACTTTTCTATATGGTTCATGATAGTATATAAATACGTACACACATACATACATATATATATATATATATATATATATATACATTCGTGTAGTCATTCAATTGTTACACAGTCACCACTAATTTTATCGATTTATTTGCCTGTCTGTCAGTTTTGTAAATAAGTCGTAACTAGAATTCTGTAATAAGAGCTAAACTTAATAAATAAATTACACTGCTTTTTCTTATGTAAAAAGTCGTAACTAAAATTCTCTAATAAAAGCTAAACTTAATAAATAAATTACATTGCTTTTTCTTATGTAAAAACGTCGTAACTAAAATTCTGTAGTAAGAGCTAAACTTAATAAATAAATTACACTGCTTTTTCTTATGTAAAAAGTCGTAACTAAAATTCTGTAATAAAAGCTAAACTTAATAAATAAATTACATTGCTTTTTCTTATGTAAAAAGTCGTAACTAAAATTCTGTAATAAAAGCTAAACTTACTAAATAAATTACACTGCTTTTTCTTATGTAAAAAAGTCGTAACTAAAATTCTGTAATAAGAGCTAAACTTAATAAATAAATTACACTGCTTTTTCTTATGTAAAAAAGTCGTAACTAAAATTCTGTAATAAGAGCTAAACTTAATAAATAAATTACACTGTCCTTTCTTTCGTTTTATAGTTCTATTCGAACTTTTTTGCTTGTGTTTGTTGAATTTAATCGACTCAATAAAAGGACTGGCATTCCAGATTTATTACATGGTTAACAATATTTTAGTTTGTACAAGTCCACAGATTTCTACGAAGCATGCGTTCCTCTTCATGTGACTTGTAGTAAATATTAATTTTGTAACGTTTCGGGTTAAACAAAGGTTATTTCATTAAACACTCTAAATATTTTTTGTTAACGTGTGCCCGAGGCTTAAAGCGAAGACACCCCAATTTCGTACAACCGCCTTTCTTATTTGAAAAGGAAAAAAACAACAACAAAAATCCAGACAGTACCTTCAGTGGTTTTTTATCAGTTTTCAATCTGTTCGGAGCTGAAACGTGATTGGCCAATAGTCAGACTGTCTGGCTCTAGGGTCACTGGATCAACATAAAGCTTGACATATGAATAGGTCTGAACCATAACACGGGAATGATTTCTTTTTAAGCGGATAAAAGAACTGTATTGAAGATTTTAATGTATTACGAGCATTCTCTTTATCTTTCTTACTATATGAAGATATTTCAAAGAATGAGATTCCGACATTGGTGTACTGGTAAGTTAAGGTGGGCAAAGATATAGAACTAGATCACTGTAAACAAATACACGTCTGTGTTGGCATGGGAATTATATTTAAAAAACAAACACGTTATTAGAAGCACGTAAATTATATATATTATTTACTTCACCGTGCACACGCCGGTTACCATAGTAACACGTACCTCCCCCCCCCCCCCCGGTTACCATAGTGACACGCACATCCTGGTTACCATGGTTATTGCTCTTTAAATATAAGTCCAAGGACTGGTACTCAAAATCTCATTTTTTTCCACTATTATATTAGGCTTCCATAGCTCTCTCTCTTTCTCGGTGCTTGAAACTAGCGCCATATAATGTCTTTCATTTTGTATTTACCATGGTAATGTACCATTTTCCTAACCATATTCTCTAGTTCGTTCCTAGAAAGGTGACGCACGAGCTTAGATATACGAAAATAACAGACAAAAACAGACACTGTACAAAACTTATTGGTATTCGATAAAGGGAGTAGAAGTTCTTATTAAAAACTTAAAACGTTGATTAACGGACGATTAAATACTATACTATTACTTTTCATCCCATAGAAACCTTTATTTATTGCGAGATTTCGGGGGGTGGCGGTGAAGGCAGCATACACAGAACAATAGTTGTACTTTACTTCATATAATTTTGTTTCCTGCCACAAATCTCAACTAAAATATTTTCTGTTTAAGTCCTTACTTTAAAGGTTCAAAAGCTGAATTTGCAGTATGAATAACCGATATGTATATGGTAGTGAAATTTTCAATGTTGTATTCTGTGTTTCATAATGGCGTCTCTTCCGCTTTATGAGAGATGAAAAGAATGAATAAATAACCGTATATATATATATACATATAAGCTCGTAGAATATAATAGCTCCAGATGGCGCTCTTACTGCTACAGGTAGATGTCAGCCAGTTAAAAGTGGCAGTTTTATTGTCTGCACTAAATATATACACAAGGAACAGTGTGGATTACAACAACTGTAGAACTCGTCGTTTAACTTAAAATTTAGACTATGAACGTCACTAAAGGTGTACATCATCTGCGTGTTTGTTGATTTTTTGGTGTGACAAAATAATTATTTTTCATTATTTAAGTCATAAGTCCATATATTTAAATTAAAACGCTTACTTCAATCACCGTCAGTATTGCGCAGAAAGGACTTTTATTTGATGTTTGGGGGGGGGGCTCATTTGTCGTAATTTCTATATACTGCCCGCGAACAAAAACGAAATGAAAGAACATTTTAGTTCGGCATGGCTAGGTGGTTAGGGCGCTCGACTCGCAATCTGCGGGTCGCGGATTCGAATCCACGTCCCACCAAACATGCTCGCCCTTTTAGCTGTGGGGCTTATAATTACGATCAATTCCA
>NW_013665971.1:38567-51471 GCF_000517525.1 Limulus polyphemus | reverse complement strand
CAAACAAACAAACAAACAAGAACGTTTTAAGTATATTTGTGTTTTTGATTAACTATTTTTATAAATTTTGAAAACTCGGCTTATTCGTTATACCTATATGAGATTTTGTTAAAGCAATATATTCGAATGTAAAAATATTATTACATAATGATCCGTGAGATGGCTTTATAAAATGATTAATTATCATTATTCAATAGAAACTATAATAATTTAAATATTTTTCTTACTGGAATGACCCCCCCAGTAGCACAGCGGTATGTCTGAGGACTTATAACGCTAGAAACCGGGTTTCGATACCCGTGGTGGCCAGAGCACAGATAACCCTTGTGCATAATTAAAATCAAACAAACTTACTGGAATGTATAATGATGAAATATGTAGTTTGAGGCAAAAAAAAACAACTTAAATACACTTTGAAATTGTCGTTTTCGACTTATTTTTACAATTAAAAATTCGTCATAAGATTAAACATCTCAATCTTCCATTCCACTTCCACGTGTAAAGTTTTATTCAGTTTTAAAACGAGTTTAATGAAAGTCACCTTCAAGTGAAAATGTTTTATTTATTATTATATTTTATGAGATTTTACGTTTGATTTTTTGCAGGATTGTAAGCTTTACACACACGAATGTTTCCAAAGGCAAATTATGTTATCTTATTTAATATTTTCGGAATGTGCTTGGTCTAATGGTTAGTGCAAAAGTTGGAAATGTACTTCTTGAAACAATTTTTGCCATCTAATCCGCAACTTACTCATTACCTCTATACCGTGCGCTACTGCTCGTGTCCACGCATTGCTTGGCATTCAATAGTTTTATTTCTGCTTAGTACAACATTCAGTGTAAAGAATTGACTAAAAAAAATTGGTCGAAATCACTCATTTTCTTTATATAATACGTACGGGAGTAATTATAGTGGGATTAATTGCAGTACTGGTAGTATCGCTCTTTACATATTTACGTGATTAGTATGTTATTAGCGACCCTGTAACAAACAGAATCATGGATTCACAAACAATTTGGTGCCTAAATAGTATAGAAAAATGTGTTTAAAATTTACCGATGGAGTCTGGAACCCAACTGTATTTCTAAAGTTAACTCAGAAAAAAATGCAACTATTTCACCCATGCTACAAACATTGAAATATTTTGAGAATTACACGATACGTAGCTGAAACTAAGGCCCTTTTTATCCAACAAATCGTCACATTTCAGTTTATAATGTGTACTGAATTTCATTACAAATAATTTAAAGTGTGCAGTTTGATCAATGCCAAGAAATTCATTGTTAAAACATTGGAATTCAAGCATTTGTTATGAATATTATTGTTTATTATTGGGTTTCGTAATAACAAGGCCTACTGTTAAGAAATTACCTTGTTTTAATGCCTATCACCTGATATTCAAGTACGGAATATAACAAAACCCAAACCTTTGGAATTCGCACTTTAAACTTTCAATTATTCTTTAGTTTCCAGTGCTTCATCGCTAGGTTTCGGCATTCAAACTGTAACTTTATATTTGGTGCGGTTGTATTGATATTATTAAAACGTTTGCAGGGTTATTAGTTAAATAAAAAATATAAAGGTTTTACATAAAATATGAAATTAAGGCCTTACGAAATCGTTATTAAGAATTTCTTTGTTCATCGCATAATCAACAATTTTCAGAAAGTGTATACTGAAACTGCCGAGTAACAGCTCAGGCTCCAAATATAACCATTTCCACTGTGAATTGAATATCACAAGGCCTCCGAAATGAGGCCTTTTCGAATAGAAAAGGAACAAAAAGTCAATTCGTTTTCGCTGCGTGAATTCGTGCTATTTCAGCTCAGAGAAACGTACGTGGGCATTGAAAAAATAAAAAAACTTATCAAGTTTGCGGTTTTTTGTCGGCTTGACATAAATGGTATCGGAGCTAGTTCATATTCAATGATTAAAACAACAATAACAACGGCAAAAAAGAAGAAAGTTTTCAAGTATCTTCCTGAAACCAGGACGCATATTTATATAGATATATTTAAAGACTGCCGACACACCGATTCTTGAACAAAGTTATCAGGCTGTGTGTAATTTACTTAGTGATTATTGCCCTGAGGTCAGTCCGAAGTTGGATCGTCCAATTCAAGGCTTTAGATGATTCTGTAAAGGGTTCGTGACCATCGTGGTCCAGAGCATAAGAGTCTGTCGTTAGCTAAAGAACAGACGGCGTCAATATGTTAGACAAGGTTATAGCTCTCGTCCTGTTCTTCAAGTTGCCGGTGCTGGCGCACCTTAATATTACTTAAGCTAGGGAGCTAAAGTATTTTTTACTTACACACCCCTCTCTCCTTATACATCCTTAGATGTATTGGGTGTTTACTGTCTGAAGTTATGTACTTGACTGTGAAGAAGGTCTAAATACTGGATTTGTGTTGACGCAAGGCTTATTAAGTATCCTTCATCGGTTAACGCGCATGTGTAAACAAAAAAAAAAAACAACAGTTAAACTTGCTCATGTTTAAAAGTCTGTTAGTTTTATTGAATAACAAGAGTCCACAACTCTCTGCACGATACGACACATCCCACGGTGACATCTCCTGAAACGATTTTTTAGCTTTCAAGATCCACGTCCTTCCAGCCAGACTTTGGAGAAACCATTTGGGGGGAACTCGTTATACTTTTTATTATTAAGAACAAAGTTTTGTCTACATAATAAAAGACATACCACAGACAAATTCAACAAACTACTTGTGAGTGTATATAAAAAGCAAAACAAAAAGTCAAACTTAAAATTCACTATCAAAGGAAAGCCGGTTATTTTCCATTGTGGAAATGATATTAACAACGTTTAAATCAACAAGACGCGATTTATCGACTTAGTTAGAGCTCACGTGAATCACTGTAAAGCGTAACAAAAAGGCTTAGCAGATAAGCCAAGCTTTGATTGTTTCAGCTATTACAGTTTCAAGCCTGGGACTAAAGGATATATAAGGTCAGAGTGACGGTAGTTCTCTATGTTTTAACATATACAAACTCCTATGATATATATTATATATATTATTGTATATAGCAAGCAAATTTAAAGACCGTTACATTTTATTCCGAGTGAGCCTTTGAATAAGTATAAACAGATAAAAAAAGGACTTGAGATTTAGTTGCCTGAAAGTTTGAACATTGCATAAGGCCAGTCGAATTAGGTTTTGCATCAGCGTGTCAAATGTCAACGTGGAAGCACAAATTATATATATCTCCAGAACTAAAGTTATAACAGGACGAAAAATAATTGCCTGGACGAATGGGGAGGCTTGGATAATCTGGTCATCACATGATCTTATGCTTCAAAATGTGGGGCGTGCATCTCTACCTCAACTTTGCAGTCTTGATACGATCGATCATCCCTAACTTTCCGACACGAGGTGGCGTGTGTGTGTCTAAGTATATATCACATTATGAATTCGTTTTCTTCTGCTGTTGTATAACGTCTTCGGTTTAGACCACAAAACTGGTCTCTAAGCAAAAACGTTACTTCAACAGAGTTTATTTTCCTTTTGTAACCTGTAGATATGTAAACTTGATAAGATAAAGTCTAATTACAGAAGCAACCATTTTTGAACACCCTGTATTTTCTATAGTTTTATATAATTGTTTATTTCTTGGGATTATGTACACTTATTCTATGATAAAAAAAAAAGAATGATTATTTTAAAGCAAAGCCATATTGGGCTATTTGCTGTGTTCACTGCGGGGAATTGAACCCCGGATTTTAGCATTGTAAATGCGTAGACTTATTGCTGTCCCACTGCGGGACTGATAAAAAAAGGGTGTTTACATTTCATTTTAAATCGGCATTCGCAGAATGCAGTTTGTTAAAATAGTGTTTTGAAAGCTTACGTTCTCAAGACGTTAAAATAAAATATTATCCGTACGCACACCCACAAGATTAGAGGTGTTCTTTTTACAGTAGCCACCCATCTGTGAAGTTGTGCGAGACAGAGCAGATTTATCAGAACTTATGTTTACGGTCCCTCCCATAGAATATGTGCTGGATATGTTATGATGATACATAAGGTGCCCAATTCTTCACTTATGCTAACAAAGGCATGGGGTTGACAGTTGTTTAACGGACTCGAGCCTAGCAAGCATTAGCGTTTATGTTTAGATAAATGTCCGAACCTAGTTTATGAAGTGATAGATTAATGTAATCGGTTTACGATACTTGAATAATCAGAGGAAGTTGTCGCCAAGCTTTGCTTGATGTATACAACACAGAGATGTTTATCAAGTGTTAAGATATAGGGAAGTATGGGCTATTCGGACGTACTCCAATAGTGGTTGCAGGAACATCCATTAAAGCTTTCGTTGCGGTTGAAGGGACAAAAGTGGTGCTCTATGTAAGCAATTAACAGAGTGTGCCGGCTGCTAATTAGTTAATTAAGACAAACTGTCAATCAGATTATCCCCTTTCTCTGCTTGCTCGCTGCATGAGCTATGTGCTGTTATTCAAGCGAGTGACAAAGACAAGGCGGGGACTGCAATAGTTGTATATACATGTATAGTCGTCGTCTAGGTTGTAGAACATCAGTCAAATCAGCAAGGAAGAAATCTGCTGTTGGAAAGCGAGAAACTTGTGTGTTTATCAAGTCGTCTTTAGATTGATCACGAAGCTATGTCACCTGCAACGCTAATATTCGTATAATATACACAGTGCTTAATAATTCTTGCTAATAATGTAAGTTGTTGAGTTCACGTATGGAAACTATAATATTCTCCTTTACATAAGGAAGAAAATATAATAGAAGAAATAGGGTTGAATAGAAGAGATGAAGCTTATACTGTTTTACTGTACTGAAGAAATATGGTTGAATAGAAGAGATGAAGCTTCTACTGTTTTACTGTACTGAAGAAATATGGTTGAATAGAAGAGATGAAGCTTCTGCCGTTTTACTGTACTGAAGAAATAGGGTTGAATAGAAGAGATGAAGCTTCTACCGTTTTACTGTACTGAAGAAATAGGGTTGAATAGAAGAGATGAAGCTTCTACCGTTTTTATCTATTGAAGAAATGGGGTTGAATAGAAGAGATGAAGCTTATATTGTTTTACTGTATTGAAGAAATAGGGTTGAATAGAAGAGATGAAGCTTCTACTGTTTTACTGTACTGAAGAAAGAGGGTTCAATAGAAGAGATGAAGCTTCTACCGTTTTTATCTATTGAAAAAATAGGGTTGAATATAAGAGATGAAGCTTCTACCGTTTTTATCTATTGAAGAAATAGAGTTGAATAGAAGAGATGAAGCTTATACTGTTTTACTGTACTGAAGAAATAGGGTTGAATAGAAGAGATGAAGCTTCTACAGTTTTACTGTACTGAAGAAATATGGTTGAATATAAAAGATGAAGCTTCTACCGTTTTTATTTACTGAAGAAATAGGGTTGAACAGAAGAGATCAAGCTTCTACTGTTTTACTGTACTGAACAAAGAGGGTTGAAAAGAAGAGATGAAGCTTCTGCCGTTTTACTGTACTGAACAAAGGGGTTGAATAGAAGAAATGAGGCTTTCACTTTTCTTCTCAACTGGTCGAAATTTGTTCGGTTGTGACATTATTGAACCAACAGCTTCACTATGTTCGGTTGTGACATTATTGAACCAACAGCTTCACTATGTTCGGTTATGACATTATTGAACCAACAGCTTCACTATGTTCGGTTGTGACATTATTGAACCCATAGCTTCACTTTCTCGTCTTCTTCATTCAGTCCAGCAGCACAGTAAAGGCTTTCTCATCTCCATTCAGTTCAAAAGTACAATATAAGATTTCTCGTTTCTATTCAGTCCAGAAGTACAGTAAAAGATGTCTCTTCGCCATTCAGTCCTGTCCCTTCTGTCCAGAAGCACAGTAAAAGCTGCCTGGTCTCCATTCAGTCCCGTTTCTTCTGTGTAGGAGAAAAGTGAAAGCTTCATCGTGTCCATTCAGTCTTTGACATTCAAAAGGGAACTACGTTACCGAGTCAGAATTTGGGCACGTGACTCAGAGCCCCCCCCCCCGTTCCGCTGCCTATGTATAAGATTGTGCGTTTATTCATCATACACTCTTCTTTTATAATGTTATTTAAAGATAAGATGAGGCCTGATGAAGTGGCGTATGTACTATATTTTCCGTTTATTCAAAAGCTATACCTTTGGGGCCTGGCATGGCCAGGTGGTTAGGGCACTCGACTCCCAATCTGAGGGTCACGGGTTCGAATCCCCGTCACACCAAACATGCTCGCCCTTTCAGCCGTGGGGGCGTTATAATGTGACGGTCAATCCCACTATTCGTTGGTAAAAGAGTAGCCCAAGCGTTGGCGGTGGGTGGTGATGACTAGCTGCCTTCCCTCTAGTCTTACACTGCTAAATTAGGGATGCCTAGCGCAGATAGCCCTCGTGTAGCTTTGCGCGAAATTCAAAAACAAACAAACAAACTATACCTTTGGCTTTATTAATCTGAAGTAATCCTCACCCAACTTTAATAACACCATACAGCCGCATTTTCTACAGGCTTTCCTGGATGTTCTCAGTATGTGAGAAACTCCAAAATCAGTTAATAGGAATAGAAACTAGGGTATAACTATCATGGAAAGTCGCTACATCATTTTAAATTCAATGGTCATGGTTAACGTAAAACATAAGGTCCCCCCCCCCAAAAGTCACGGTTAACGTAACATATAAGGTGCCCCCCCTCACGAAAAAAATCAAATATGTTCCGTCGCCTATGTTCTTATATAGAAAATGCAGTTTTTCGATTGTACCCTCTTTACCTTATACGGATCTTGAAATATGTTCTCGGTTTAAATCCGGGAGATATTCGTATCCCTTCTGTATTTCATGTCTGTTACATTAAAGTTTCAAATGATATGGTATATTTGACTCTGTGCAACCAGGCACTGTCAGTTACCGAAAGACACAATATTTTTTTCTCTTCACACGCGCTTATTCTTTTCATTAGTTAACAATTAACTTAATTTCGTTTACGAAAGAAGATGTTAGGCTGAAGTTTCCGCATTCATGCTAAGATTGTAATTAAAAGTCTTTAAGATTCTCTGAAAGCGAAAGAGATGAAAAACAATTTGTACTACTAAATTCCACACAGCATACTTTTAAATACACAACATGTATTATTTTCTTTTAATTACCTCCTCCTGGAAAGTATTTAATCTCCCAGAACAGTAGTTTGACATTTTAATTACCCTTATTTGTTTGTTAGTGTATGGTCTGATGATGAAATAGTTTCATAACGTGCGTCATCTTCCAGAGGAACAGTTTAATAGTACGAGATCACTAAATTGTGTGAACATCTTAAAATTCAAAGGTACAGTGAATACCATGTCTAATTGTTTCGAAGAGTTCTTTGTAGAAGTGACATCGTTAGCACACGTGGTGTAAAGGAGCTTTAAAGAAAGCGCTACTAATTGTTTACATCAGAAGGTGTTATATTTCACCAGTTTCTTGTTGAGCCGTGGTAATATTGCTAAATACTCGTTAAAAGAGTATTATCAAGTTATAATGATCTTTTTTAGGCATACGTCATATGTCCTAATTCACGTATACAAATGAAAATTGAAAGCCATTAATTTGTCACAACCCATAAGACCAGGTTTACTATATGGTATTCAAAGAAGAAAATAAAAACTAGCTCGGTGTTCATGCGGTGTACGTTTACAGCTGTTAGCAGACTGAGCGTCTCCATTAGGGAACATCGAACACGTTTAGATATGTAATTAAAGAATTTGTAGTAAGAGGAGTCTGAGGAACCGCCGGCCCGATGATCGCTGTATGCACGGAATTATGCTCCGCGTGATTAATGGTCATTTTCCAAATGTGCTATGTCTACGTATGTTGGAAAATCGCATTAAAGAACCACCATTAAGAGTTTAGTGTTTCAATTAGTTCCAAATGTCGTTACAATATACGAATTGATAAATATCTTAAAAGACGCAACAACAGGTTCTAGATGTGCATTATGCTTACTTCTTTTCATTTTTGTACTCTTCTATTATATATATATATACACTTAAACACTTATATACGCACGAACACAGTATACGTTTATATATGTGTGTGTGTACGTCACAATTATTGTCCAAATTATTTTGTGAAAAACCTTTCTACTGAACAGTTCTTTTAATTGCCACAAGAATGAATAAGTATTATGTTTCATGTCTCGAGGAAATTAGTACAGACACAAGTGTCAATAATTACCAGAAATGTTGTATATAATTAAAAAAAAACTTGATCGAAATTAAAGTGAAGAATATTCGGGAACCCCATTAAAACGATGTTTTTTGAGTTAATTGTTTGCTCATTACTTTGTAGTGGTCGAATGATGTATTTTTATTTTCTTCTAAAATACACAAGTATATTAATTTTTTCACAGGTTTGTTTCATTTAGAATTTCGCACCAAGTTACTAAGGACCTGCGCATAGCTGACCATTATTTGAAACTCGTAGACTAGAGGGGGTCCGTTTCTTTCAAAAATGTATGCAAAGCTACACAGGGCGATCTTCGTCAGCCGTCTCCAATTTTGAACTCGTAGACTGGAACGGCCCGGCATGGCCAGGTGGTTAGGACGCTCGACTCGCAATCTGAGGGTCGTGGGTTCGAATCCCCGTCACACCAAACATGCTCGCCCTTTCAGCCGTGGGGGCGTTATAATGTGACGGTCAATCCCACTATTCGTTGGTAAAAGAGTAGCCCAAGAGTTGGCGGTGGGTGGTGATGACTAGCTGCCTTCCCTCTAGTCTTACACTGCTAAATTAGGGACGTCTAGCGCAGATAGTCCTCGTGTAGCTTTGCGCGAAATTCAAAAATCAAACAAACAAACAAACAAACTAGACTGGAACACCAGCTTATCAACAGCACCTCCTTCTCCCCATAACCTCTTAAGCCACTCTTGTCTGATTGGATGGCGGGATTCGACCGTCATTGTCATGTTGCAACCACGGCTCTGAAACAAACCCTTGGATTCAAAATACGGGAACACAAACTTTTTAGCCACGTACGGTTCATTTAATACTTTTCTTAAATTTATCATAATGGTCAAGTTAGCAACTTTACGTTTATGTAATATTAACACAGAGAATAGGATCTGATAAGTGCTTACCATCTAAACAGTATGTGGTGTACAGAAACAACTTTGACTTGAACGTGATCTAAGTTTTTATGTATATATATATATATGTATGTGTTTTTTATTGTCATTTTTAGGTTATCAGTAGGGGGAAGTTTTTTAGTAGAAGGTGAGTTTTCTGTGAGACTGGCTAGAATGTCTCTGCAGGTGCAGTGGGTGTGTCAGTATTAGGGTTAGGAAACGTTAGTAAAATCATCACGTTATTGTAATTCTTGTCGCGATTTACCAGTTCATTTTCTACTGATGCCGCATGAACCCAACGCTTTTCCTTTAGGAATACCAGAAGTAGAAAGGATGCTGCATTAATAAATACAGTAAGCGGTGCAGGCTGATTTTGAAGTCACGTTATCAGCCTGGAATCTGTATTCTTCTCAGGCTGTTCTCCTTACATTCTCTTGGACGGGTTCTGAGCACGTGCAGCTAGCTAGCATATGATCTCATACCACAGGTTACAGATTATCAAACTTGTTTGAATTTAATATGGAACAATGTCTGTTTCAATAGAATATGCTCTATGAAAAGAAAACAGTATTCTAATTCTTCCGAGAAATTGAAGCATCAAGTTTGCGTCTAATATCTAGAAGGTAACAATATTAAACAGACAAAAAAAAATCATGAAAATTCTATGAATGTTGCAAGCAGAATTTATCAAAATATATTCACATCAAACCTAAATGGTGTTATATATTCTTCTCCATTTTAAATTTGTCACACTCTCTCGCTTTTGTTTTTGGTACTGCTTTTCGTGCATTTTGTCACTTCCATGAGTTTAAATTACATCGTCAAGGAGGTCTTACTAAAATTGTTACTAGATGGCGCTCTTTTAGCATAGCATTTGTCATAAAATTCATAATTACGTATATAGGATTGAATATATATATATATACAGAAACCAGTAAATTATTTTAGAAACAACCTGTTAAACTTTCATACTTGCAGAAATTATACTTCCATTTGAGAACATGTAGATAAGAAATTGTAATGGAGAAGATGTCTGGTGAACTGGTAATTAGACGTCGTTTCCAGACACTTCCCTGATTTATTTTAGTTCAGTGATCGAAACTTCGACAAAGGACCATTCTACGAAGCAGGTTGTTCATTTCAACAACTTCTCACTGTACACTACCTATCAACCACGTCTTGAAAAGAAAAGATTAAGTATAGATTTACTGCGATGATAGCAGAGATGTGCAACAATATATATAAAAATCGTTACGTAAAAAAAAACAGCGTTTTATTATATGTAGCATAAGTGAAAAATACCCCAAGTTAGGACGACATGACATTCATTGATACTAAAAAAGAAGTAAGACAGTTTGTTTTGAATTTCGCGCAAAGCTACACGAGGGCTATCTGCGCTAGCCGTCCCTAATTTAGCAGGTAAGGCAGCTAGTCATCACCACCCACCGCCAACTCTTGGGATACTCTTTTACCAACGAATAGTGGGATTGACCGTCACATTATAATGCTTCCACGGCTGAAAGGGCGAGCACGTTTGGTAGGACAGGGATTCGAACCCGCGACCCTCAGATTGCGAGTCGAGCGCCTTAACCACCTGGCCATGCCGAGCCAGTAAAACAGTTACGTCTTACATCAGTAACGTACTGGCTCATCTACGACATTTTGTGTGCAATTCGAATCAAGTATGCACACGGAGCCTTGAAATATACGTTTATGTAACATTTTTCACAGTGCATGAGCTGCCTTAAATTATCAGTAATCCAACGACAAAATCTGGAATCACTCATACTTTTCGAATTCTTTCTCATCAAGTAAACTGTTGAATTATGAAAACAAACTTCGTGATTGGTTGGCTTTGGAGGGTAGGGGAGTCGCTGTATACGATACAGCATGTTTTCTAAACACGCACATTTATATATACTATGAATGAATGAAACTAAAACCCGCGATCTCTTACCAACACCACTATGGGTTTCGAATCCAGTTCATTGTTCATTTTTCTGGTCAGGACATAATTTAGCAAGATTCTTGAGCCATAAGTTTTGGTTTAATGGATCAAAGTACTTGGCACAAATCAGCCAACTAGAATGACTTCTCTTTTTCAAACGTTATCGTTGACTATACAGAAAATGTAGAATTTTTTAGCGTATTGGAAACATTATTATTTTATTTTGTTATTTTTTCGTAGTCATGGTTTAAGAACAAATCAGTTTTTCCATTTTATGTAGAAAACTTATAATATAGAAAGATTAACAAATTTTGGATTACAAAGTGTGGAAGAAGGGAAAGTTTAGGCGTTTTTATCCTCTTGTAAATACCTGTTTTGGGCATTTTTCTCCTCTTGTAACTACATCTTTTGGGCTAGCCGTAGCTGTACTGTAGGCCCGGCATGGCCAGGTGGTTAGGATCCTCGACTCGCAATCTGAGGGTCGCGGGTTCGAATCCCCGTCACACCAAACATGCTCGCCCTTTCAGCCGTGGGGGCGTTATAATGTGACGGTCAATCCTACTATTCGTTGGTAAAAGAGTAGCCCAAGAGTTGGCGGTGGGTGGTGATGACTAACTGCCTTCCCCTAGTCTTACACTGCTAAATTAGGGACGGCTAGCGCAGATAGCCCTCGTGTAGCTTTGCGCGAAATTCAAAACAAACAAAGCTATACTGTAAATTAGAAGATTCATGATTCGTGGCCCAGAGCCACGAAAACGCGTTTCGCACTTTAGGGCCTCGAATTCACTATAAAAATGACGGTCAAATCCCACCATTCAATTAGACAAGATTAGCCCAAGAGTTGACGCTGGGTACTGTTGACTAGCTGTATTCCCTTTGGCCCATGTTCAGAATCAGAGACAGCTAAGTGCAGACAGACCTTCTGTAACTTTGTGTGAAATTCGATTTTTCGGGAAATATATGTTGTTCGTCTCGTAAATCATTTACATACTTCAGTAGGGTATAGTTGTCTAATCACTTGCTAATATACTTTTGAAAGCCACAGAGATAGCTGGGAAGTTTCATTTTAATCTGTTAGCCGATGCTATTTTGGTGACAATCTTTTATTTCTCCCTCCGGTAAACATGTAGCTTGCTAGATAGTATTATTCACGTGTTTGTAAAATAACCACAATTGTTCTAGGAAGGAAAAAAAAAAAGAAACAAACAAAGCCACCTCAAAATTATCAAAATAGATCTGCTTGACGTGTAGCGTTAGGATGCACGTGTTTTGTATGCACGGATCACTGTTGAGTGAGTGTATGTGAGCAAATATTTATGTCTGTCTGTGAAATAGACCCACATATTATACACAGTCGTTCTTTATTTCGTCTTTGAATCGTGATACATCGAAAGCTCTTGGCATTTCCGGTTCGTTAATCGTTTGCTTTGGAGAACATTCCGTCCGCGCAGCAATGACTTTGCGAACTTTCCACCTACAACCAGTTGCTATTTTAGAAAGGAAGGACATCATACAGCTTCGAACCAACCTTTGAACCAAGGAGGAAGAAAAATATATATTTATACGTATATATGTATATATATATAGATAGATATATACACACGTGTATACACGAAGAAGTTTGTTGAACATTGTTAATGCGGCTGTATAGAAGGTTCGATGGGACAGCTTCCGGTACTGCAGCTGTCCAAACTGACACTCGCGACTAAGATTGATAAGGACCAGTTGTGATGGCGTTTCATCACTTTCAACTCGTTAAAACCTACGCAGACATAACTGTTCAAAGTCCAGAAACTCCGCTATATATTTGTCAGTATATATATATATATATATATATATATATATATATA
>NW_013665971.1:35946-38264 GCF_000517525.1 Limulus polyphemus | reverse complement strand
TATATATATATATATATATATATATATATATATATAGTGGAGTATGTGTTTCATCATTTTTATGTATTATTTTTTTGTAAAACAAACTTTCAACTTATGTTTCAACCATTAAATATCAAGGTCAGAAATAAATTCTTCGATATGTATGTCCGTAAAAATATTTTTTTAATAACATGTTTTTATCATATGTTGAGAAGTGCATATTTTATTTTCTATTAAAACACTTGTTTAACTCGAGTTCGACATCCCCCTCCTCTCTCTCAAGACACGGTCATTTATATAGATAAGCCTTGCAGGAGAGTTAACGTTTAGAAACTCTGTGAAACAGAAATGATTACTGAGCTGAGCATAAGTACAAATTTAAACGACGTACGTGGATAAGAAGGGAGTAAAATCTGCTTAACTTTCCTTTTCAGTTGAAAGCCAAGAACACCAGCAAATGGTTAAAATAGGGATGTTTAGGCGTATCAACTGTATAGTTCTGATGTCGTGTGAAGTTTGTTGGAATAATTCGTGATAGTCTTAAAGAGACATATAAACTTGGAAAGTCAATGTTTTGAACAACAACAAAAAACAAATTCACATTTTTATCGCTCCCAGTGGCACAGCGGTATGTCTGCGGACTTACAACGCCAGAATCCGGGTTTCGATACCCGTGGTGAGCAGAGCACACATAGCCCATTGTGTAGCTTTGTGCTTAATTACAAACAAACACATTTTTATCCGACGTGCACAGGTGGGGTCAAAGTGCACAAGCCACGACCTTTTACAAAACCATTCAACATGGTGTTAGGTATTTGATGTCAGAGTTATGAACTATTAATTTTACCCTAGACTGTGTTGATTCAGCGTCAGTTCACCGTAGAGGAGAGTAAATACAGACACAGTATACAGGGAAACTGAATGAAACAGTAGATATGAATTTCAAAGGTGCTAGAAGTTTATGCAAATACAATATTCAAACTGTACGATGGACAAAAGTAGTTTTATTCTTTACGTGAACATCATCTTACACTTCGACTTGTCAGAGTCTGAGTCAGACTGACGTCATCAATTCATGGACAAATTTTTTTATATAAATATTTTTTGTAACATATCTTCTTTTTTGGTGTGTGTGTGTGTGTGTGTGTACAACAGACTTTTACATTTCAGTGAAAGCCTGCCACATTTTTTGTAGATACACGTAGTAAATTTGGAATTATAGTCAAGATTCCTTCTCCAATAGGCACCGATTCGACAGACCACGTGCACATTCTGTTAATATTGTTGACGAAATCTATGAAAATCTTTAACTAAATAGTGCAAATGTTAACCCTACTATTGTCGAGATATCAAAAGGATGTACATGGCAAAAAGGATATATCTTTGATTCTCTTTAACTGTTTTAAAGAAAACATCTGTGATGGCAAATATTTACCTGTTTTAGTGAAAAAAAAATGAACGAATACAAAAACTATGTATGCACATAAGGGTTATAAAACTACTTAAATGAAAATACAAACCAATAAAAGTAGTTTATGGTAAAAATAAAATAGCAGAAGTGTTTCACTTTTTTATTTATTTATAAACCAAAAATAAAAATAATTTGATTTTGTTCTTTCACACAAAGTTATCAATTGAATGTTTAGGTGCTTTAATCTTTTTTCCTTTTTTGTTTATCTCATTGGCACGACCTTTTACAAACTACGCCTCCCCCTCCCCTCCCAGTAGCACAGCGGTATGTCTGTAGACTTAGAACGCTGCAAACCGGGTTTTGATACCCGTAGAGGACAGAGCACAGATATCCCATTGTGTAGCTTTGTGCTTAACTTCAAACAAACAAAAAAAATACTAAATCGTTTTGAACGACGCCACGTTACGTCAAAACTTTATCACCTTTCGGTCACGTGCAGAGGAACATCTGAAGTTCAATGTTGTGAATAATTCATTTTAATAAAAACAGATCGTACCGAAACCATAACTACTATAATAAAAAAAGTCACATTGAAACACAAACTTTTTAATTTCACTCTGCGGAGTTAAATAATGATCAGTTAGAGAACGTTCACATTGCAATTAGATTGTTTGCACAGGAGCTTCGGTATTCTGGAAGTACGTGGAAGTAGTGAATAAATCAAATTTACACCCATTTTTAGTAATAAAAAAAAGTGATCCAAATAAAAACCTGTAGTTACTCAATGTACGTCTGCTACTAATCAGAGGAGGTAACTAAGGTGTGTGTGTGTGTGTTCAGGCCAGGTGGTTAGGGCGCTCGACTCGCAATCTAAGGGTCGCGGGTTCGAATCCTCGTCCCACCAAACATGCTCGCCCTTTTAGCC
>NW_013665971.1:31601-35925 GCF_000517525.1 Limulus polyphemus | reverse complement strand
CCCTCGTGTAGCTTTGCGCGAAATTCAAAACAAACAAACAAACAAACAAACTAAGGTATGTAACCTCACTATATTGTGTAGTTATTGCTCTAACCTGAAATTACATGAGAATAGTAAACAAGCGCAGCAAACATGTCGTAGTTACTAATTAATCCTGGATAAATATTTGATTACGAAAAAAATGCCCTAGAGGGAGTTTTAATGCTGTACGAAAAAAAATTATGAAACTACCGAAAATAATCACTAAATTAATTTGTTCGTTGTATTTTATAGAAGATTTGATGTAAAATAAATATGAAATAAAAAAGTCCAATATAACTGTGTATTGGTGTATTTATTGATAATTGTAAGCTTACAAATAATAAGTTAAAAATATTGATAACTAGACCTAGTAACATTTATCATTATTGTTTTGATATCATTTTTTCAAGGTGATATTTATTTTATTTCAGTGAATTGAAAATCTATTTTTATGAAAATTGATCGAATAAAAACTTTTTTTTTTAATTTTCAGCATGTTAACGTTAGGTGTACAGAAGATACTTTAATCATTGTAGAAGTTGGCTCTATATTTTATAGAAATTAGGTAGCAGCCAGAGAATATATATATATATATGTGTGCACATCCTTCAAGTAAACTGCACTGCAATATAACACCTGCCTTACTCAATTTGAGTTGGTAGAAAATTATCGATCCTATATACGATAAGGGAAAGAATAGGAAGAACAAAGGAGGAACCGGGAGGTAAAATAAGGGTTTAAAATTAATGATGAGGTTTTAGAAGGATATGAGCCTGTTAGATGCATATATTCGTCTTTCTCAACACAAAGAATGGAGCTCCCACGTAGGTAGGTGTACCGAGAGAGGGCGTGCTGGTCATCAGTTCATCAAATCCCTTATTTCTGAAATAATGGGGAAATTCCCAGCTGGTCTTTGTGTAAAGTTTCTGAAAACTACCCATCTATCATTAATATTTTTTTAAAAAGTATTATACTTTAGTGTTTTGATTTTATTTTTTGTGGCTGAAACGTTTACAGTTTGTCTCCACATGAAGAACTACATAAATTGAACAACGCAAGCCACTTTGAATAATGCCTACACAGTGAAAAATTGTGATATTTCCTGATGGGCTAAAATGTATTAAGTGATTTTATTTGTATGTAAAATTAATCGTAGGGGAAGATTGTTTGTTTTAGCACAAAGCCACATTGGACTATCTGCTGTGTCCACTGTAGGGACTCGAACCCCAGAATTTAGCATTGTAAGTCCATAATCTTACTGCTGACTCACCAGGAGATCTTAGGGGGAGGTCAGTAGTAATTTTGAAACCTTAGGCGCTGAATATATTAGGGTTCGATCCCTGCGGATATTCCAATGTGCAGCTTAGCAACTCTGGGACAGTAAAATATTGGAACTTCTCAGCATTTGTTATGAGTTAATCTTGATATTTGTTTCAGTAATGTTTCCACTATTTGCAATTTTTTGTAGATTATATTTGTAACGCAAGCCCCCACCAGTAACGCGGCAGAAAGTCTTAAAGCCTATAAAGCTAAATACCTAGTTTCGATACCCGTGGTGGGCACAGAACAGATAGTCCATTGTGTAGCTTTGTGCTTAAGTACAACAAAATGTAATACAGATACCAGTGACACGACTGGCATATTCTTACGCAACTATTCATGTGAATTCGAAGTAAATAAATAGATGGTTTTGATAAAGGAATGTGTAAAAAATAAAGGACTCAAATGTTGAAAAACTTTGTATAAACTCATTGATAAAGTTTCGCTGTTGGAGGGTGGGAGGCTGCTGATTGTAAACTATCGGCGTCTTCTGTTGCCACACGGCCCGGCATGGCCAGGTGGTTAAGGCGCTCGACTCGCAATCTACAGGTCGCGGGTTCGAATCCCCCATCCCACCAACATGCTCGCCCTTGCAGCCGTATGAGCGTTATAATGTGACTGTCAATCCCACTATTCGTTGGTAAAAGTGTAGCCCAAGAGTTGGCAGTGGGTGGTGATGACTAGCTGCCTTCACCTTAGTCTTTCGAGGCTAAATTAGGGATGGATAGCGCAGATAGCCATCGCGTAGCTTTGCGCGATATTCACACCAAACCAAACTGTTGTCATACGCAAATGGGCGTAAGCCATAAGGATGACAGCGTTTTATGGAATGTTAGTTACATCGCCAACTTTCCGTTAGGGTTCCTTTTCTGAACGCAATATTGTTTGATTAATTTAAATTTCCTTATGGCTGAAGTGCACTCGAATTAAATTAAGTTTATGATATCTTGGTAGGTGTTCAAGTAATGACATCGTCTTTAGATCACTATTGATGTTATAATAATCATTCAACAGAGCTGATGCTTTATATTCGTGTTAATGCTTGTTTTGCTTTTCTCTCCAAATCGTGAGCTTTATTAGCAAGTTTAAAAGAGTTAACTTCTAACTACTAGTTTTGATAAAGGAATGTGTAGAAAATAAAGGACTCAAATGCATTTTTTAACGACTTGAATCACCGTAAATATATTACTTTCATCATGGTATATATTTCCATAAAAAAAAAAACGTTCGTAAATAATCTCATGATAATAAACTTGTATCTTTGTGCTCCTTTCAATGATGACAGAAGGAAAAAAAAACGAAAATGCGCGTGCGTTTGGAGCTGTTGGAGGAGCTCGACACAAATTGGAAAGTTTTATCTGTTTGTCTATCTCCAATTAGTGAAGGAGGCGGAGCTCTTCTGGCAGTTTGGAAATGTATAGAATTAATCCTAATAATATAACTTATTTTAAAGATATCATGAAACTCTAGAGATTCAGGAGAAAGATTCCGCTGTTTTAAAAATAAAAAGAAACGTAATATGTTATCATCGCTTGACTTTCGGGCAGACGTAGTAAACACGAAATACACGAAGGAGTAGGACTATAAATTATAGAACCATCTAGTGTAATTGTTGCATTAATGGAATGTTTCTGCTCATTTGGAACCATTTTCAATGACGCACTGGTCGATAGCGTGTGGTACCATAATTAAACTCTTGGTGAGTGAACGTCACGTACATTGACGTATCTCAATCATGTACTCGACACACATACGTGAATCCTAGAGTACGGGAGGTTACTACTCCAACCTTTTGTTCAATTTGTAGGAACTTTGAATATTTACATTAAACCTATAGACATGAGAAGGTACCAGCATGACAAAAGATATATTATTACATGTGTATAAATTGGAACATACATAAGATATTATATATATATATAGATTTTTCCTCACATAACCGTCCCTCCATTCCCCGATGCTTTCACCCCCTTAGTTGCCATGTGCGACCTTTAGGGTTGTGTTTTCATTTCATGCATGTACGAAGCGAAATGATAAATTCCGGTATGGGCAGGGATTGGTAGGATGTGGGTGCCATTAGAACCAATTGTTACCAACTGGCGTCTTGATAGCATACTCCACCCTCTAGTCAAGGCCAGGTATGATTAGTGGCTTTCTATCTTTACTTGAATATAATATAAACAGTTTAAAAAAATGTAAAGCTCTGAGCCGTTCGAAGCCCTTTGATTAAAGCCGATCTATTGATACGTTAAATCAAACCAGTATTTTCCTGGTCCCAGCAGAATATATATATACGTGCGCAGAATCCGTCGACTGTTGGTAAATAATTCAATTCACGTGCGCTTTTATGTTATAATTTACATAATACTGGAGATAGGTTGACTTAGAAAATCCTACATGTTTATTTATTATTTCTTCGCTCTGTGAATCTTGAGAAACAAAAATTTGAACAAAAGCAGAGTTCGAACCTGTGTCCCTATACACGAACCTGTTAGATGACTAGTTGTATAGAATTTTCATATGTAGCCCTAACACTCAATTTATATATATATATAAACTAGGATGTTATCTCTTATTATACCCCGCCATCTTCTGGGATCACCTTGCTTTAAGTACGGTAATACTTAATAATGGGGATCGACAAGGATTCCAAATAATTCACGCACCGAAAAACCACCCTATCGAATTCCTAATCGAAAAACCGACCATTCCAAGTATTGGGTACGATTTATTATGCACATATATACTAATAATACGATAAAAAGGTCGATGACAAACATTTCTTAAAACTAGATTTTTTCGTCCACTACCTACCTACCTGATCACGTTAGTGGGGCTAGCGCCTAGACGGCTGGAACTATTGCTACAAGATTTCTCCAGCTTACTCGACTGGTCTGTGGGTATCCGCTTTTGATATTCCAATAGAAATCCATATATATATATATTTATATATATATATATACACACACACACACACACACAC
>NW_013665971.1:20646-30888 GCF_000517525.1 Limulus polyphemus | reverse complement strand
TTTATAACAGGATCCCAACTTCATTTTAAAATTCATAATTTTTTTATACTCTTGTTTCATTACTTTTTATAGCAGGATCCCAACTTCATTTTAAAATTCATAATTTTTTTATACTCTTGTTTCATTACTTTTTATAGCAGGATCCCTACTTCATCTTAAAATTCATAATTTTTTTATACTCTTGTTTCATTACTTTTTATAGCAGGATCCCAACTTCATTTTAAAATTCATAATTTTTTTATACTCTTGTTTCATTACTTTTTATAGCAGGATCCCTACTTCATTTGAACACTCTTGTAAATAACTGAATAGCAAAGCTGTTTTTAGTTTTATGTACAGGTCTTGTTGCTTGTTTTTTTTCGTTTCGTCACATGAATATATATATATATGTTTAATACTTGTTACACCACACCTTCTAAACCAGGAGGAACCTGGTAGGAAAACATAAGTGTATGATTGTCGACATCACTGCCATCTGTCAGCATTAATTCAGCCTGGCACTTCTGACATCAATTACCTAACGAAACTATAATTACGAAACTGTTGAAGACCTCGTTCTTGTAGAGCTCGCCATAGGGGGGACATGACGACACACTCACCTGACTTTTGAATGATGTATCTCAAGCACGTGGTTAAAGGTTGGCAGGCTGTGGTGTGATATCACGTATTTACTGAGCCGGAATATACATAAAGCGATCCACTTCGGTTGTTTCTTTATTCCACAACGTACACATTCCAGGGCTTTTACAGCTTCACAAATTATCCAAAAAGTAGCTTTTCCTCCCAGCTTAGCTTACTGCTGTAGTGTTCCTTAATGGTTTCGCCTTGCTGTTGTAGTGTTCATTATTAGTTTCGCCTTGCTGCTGTTGTGTTCCTTGGTGGTTTCGCCTTGTTGTTGTGTTCCTTGATGGTTTCGCCTTGCTATTGTAGTGTTCCTTGATGGTTTTGCCTTGCTGTTGTTGTGTTCCTTAATGGTTTCGCCTTGCTACTGTAGTGTTCCTTATTAGTTTCGCCTTGCTTGTGGTCTTCCTTAATAGTTTTGTCTTGCTATTGTAGTGTTCCTTAATGGTTTTGCCAAATGCCTGAGCATCCGAAGGTTTTCTGCCCTCGATCGAAGCTCAAAATTGAGTTTTAAGATCAGTAAATATCCTAGCCAGTCGCAGCTTTGTTTTTTTTTTTTTGCTAACCGCAAGGTTACTGAATGAGCCATCTGCACTGTGCCAACTGCAGGGATACAACCCATATTTTTATTATTTAATCTTACTATTAAGCCATTGAAGGTTGGGGGATGGAGTACTTCTTAGAAGTTGATACGCTTGGTGCTTTTTGAATGCTAATTTGTCTAATTTATCTAAATTTACATTGATCTGTTACTGATAGAAAATATCATCTTTGTGGGCCCGGTATGGCCAGGTGGTTAGGGCGTTCGACTCGCAATCAGTGGACCGCGGGTTCGAATCCCCGCCCGTCACACCAAACATTTTCGCCCTTTCAGCCGTGGGGGCATTATAATGTGACAGTCAATTCCACTATTTGTTGGTAAAAGAGTAGCCCAAAAGTTGGCGGTGGGTGGTGATGACTAGCTGCCTTCCTTCTAGCCTTACACTGCTAAATTAGGGACGGCTAGCGCAGATAGCCCTCGTGTAGCTTTGCGCGAAATTCATAACAAAGAAACAGACAAACAATCATCTTTGTGTGCTTTGTTGCAGTTAAGTTCAAAGATGCGTATGCGTAAATCTTCAATGCAGTTACAAGTCAATTACATTATCTAGACAATTTATCTACAGTGATTTGTTACTCCTAGTTTATAGACTGCAGACTGCAAGTTTAGGTTTAAAGGAGATTTCCTCGTACAAGGAGAACAGAGCAATTTATTTGTGTAACTTTTCCACAAAAGCCCAAATCTGCAGTGCTTGAAATAATTTGTTCAATATAAAATTAATCCGTTCTATAGGTATTTTGGTTAACTCATTGTTGTTCTGCCCCAGATTTATAATTTATGCGACTGACAGAAATATTGAAGCGTCTTAATTTAAATAAGAAAATAAGAATGTAAAACAAATGGATTAAAAGAAGAAGAAAAAGAAGGCTTGAAAATAAAGATTTAGAGGAAACAGATGCCATTTGAAGATTGTAGAGAAGAGAAAAAAACATATGTCCGTACCATTTAGTGACCAATCGTAGTATATATATATAATACTACAACCTGTATATATCTTTATTTGATGGGCAGTTATCTGCTTTTTCTCTGTTGTGCAAGCCTTGTTAGCTTTGCTCACGCGTTGCACGCCCACCAACCAATTCTGAGGAAGCTCTTCTGCGCGTGACTCGACAAACAGCTCTTAGAGCAGTGATATCTCAGGTTCAACTTACGGCTCCAAATGTCGTACAACACCAATTATTAACTCAGTGCGAATTGCTAGTTTTAGTGGGTAAGTAATCGTGATCTCATCAGGCGATGTCTGTGTTGAACACACACTCACATAGAAGTGTCTGGTAACGCAGGGTTATTGAGGTCAGAGGTACTCTTCTAACTGGTACACAATCCCAACAACAGTTCATGTTCTTCGTGCACCACGTGTCTACACAAAGCCTAAACCTTATATCGGACAGTGAATTGGATGAAATCTTTTATCACTTTGAGGATAACAAAAATCACGCCTGTTAGTTAATCCTGATGCGTTGTTATTTCTTATTGGTTCGTTTAAGTTTGATTATTCCACTATATTGAATACATAAGAGTGAAGAAGTGGGTCAAGCAATTCAATTGTATTTATAAATTATTTTGATGAGTAGATACAATGTTTTAGCTCTTTCTGTAATACGATCAATCATTTTCTAGTTCGTAAGTTTTGTTTTGAAGTTTCGCGCAAAACTACACGAGGGATATCTGCGCTAGCCCTAGTTCGTAAGCCACTTTAAGGAAGGCAACTATTCAATACTGCCCACTGCTAAATTTTGGGCTACTTTAGTCTGACCACAGAGTTGACCGTCACTCTTTTTATAGCGCTTGCACAGCCCCAAAGTGCGGAGTGCATTTTTGTGGCATCGAATCTCGAACCATGAATCGCTGGACTCAGAGTCCGGGTACGCTAACTCTGGGCGTGGCCTAGTTCACAATATGAATGTGTGTGTGTGTGCTCTTTTTTTATTTATTAAATATCATGCAATAGAGGTTAAATACGAAAGATGATGTGTCCCTATCTCTGTGTGTGCTGTACTTTCAGATACCCCTGATGGTGTGTCCCTATCTCTGTGTGTGCTGTACTTTCAGATACCTCTGATGGTGTGTCCCTATCTCTGTGTGTGCTGTACTTTCAGATACCTCTGATGGTGTGTCCCTATCTCTGTGTGTGTGCTGTACTTTCAGATACCCCTGATGGTGTGTCCCTATCTCTGTGTGTGCTGTACTTTCAGATACCCCTGATGGTGTGTCCCTATCTCTGTGTGTGCTGTACTTTCAGATACCCCTGATGGTGTGTCCCTATCTCTGCGTGTTCTGTACTTTCAGATACCTCTGATGGTGTGTCCCTATCTCTGCGTGTTCTGTACTTTCAGATACCTCTGAAAACCAAAGGTACATTTTTATAATAATCCCACGTTACAGCTTGCACGATGACGTTTTATCGTTGTTGGTGCGATTTTTTCATGACCCGAATCTTTACTTACATCCTCTTCCTCATAGGTTTGGGTTTGGAAATAGTACTTTAACGTTCTCTTTCCTGATAATCTAAGGTTTAAAAATAAATTTACTCATATTCTTTTTCTCTGAATATGTACATAAGTAAAGGTTGCCATTAGAAACATCTCGTAAGCGGGTGCCTCCATGACGACACGAATTACTCAGACCTTCGTATTTTCACCTGTAGGTGGAATCGTGCTTTCACTGTATCTTATGGTTTACTGTTTATTCATTATACCAGGGTATTACCTTCGCATTAACCTATAAATATTCTATACCGACACTGTGAAAATGCTATGATGTTCAAATCGATAAACTTTTTTGTGGTTTTCTTTATGTACGAACCATCTCCCCTGTTACTTAAAATGTATCCTTACTCCCTAAAACAACAACAAAAAAAAAAGGTCAGAGCTAGGGTTCAAGTATAGTTGTCCCCGATTTGAAATTACTAACCAGAGAGAAGACAGATAGTTAGCTTACTGCGGTTGCTTGAGCTAATTAACGAGATTGACTGTCACTTTTATAACGCGCCCACAACTGGATTCTTGGATTCTCAGTTCGCCACGCTAAAGACAAAGCCACGCCCAACCTTTGTTTAGAGCGCTTATTTATCTATGATTATATATTTGTTTTAGCGCAAAGTTGAATAATGTGCTATATGCGCTTCATCCACGGCGGAGAATCGAACCGTGAATTTGAGAATTGTAAGTCCATAAACCTTCGCCCCCCCCTTAGTGGCACAGTGGTATGTCTGCGGACTTACAGTGCTAGAATCCGGGTTTCGATACCCGTGGTGGGCAGAGCACAGATAGCCCTTTGTGTAACTTTGTGCTTAACTTCAAACAAACAAACTTTATCACGTCATTACAGTTCGTGTCGCCACTTCTGATCATGCCCTATTTGAGGGCGTTTATCTTGACAATGGCTCTTTAGCATAGTTTCCTTTGGTGTTTAGTTATTCAAGCTGTCTGTACTTATTAAAACTGTTTGTTGCCACTCACGTTGGTCTGTAGTTTTTTTCTTTGTTTGTTTGAAATTGTTTGTAATCACTCATGTTGTTGGTGTGTAGTTATTTGTTTATATTGAAGTGAGGAAAATATCGAGTTATTTGTGTAACGTGCTTCGGCTGACACTTTTAAATAAGCCCTGGTAACCATAACTGATTGACTGGCTTTTATTTAAAATTGGCGAAATTGAAACCTATCAAATAATTATAATATATATTAAAAATACTTATACTGTTACAGTATATAATGTATATACCAGCTACCACTGGCCACGCCCCTCCTTTGGCTTGTATATTTCTTTTCCACCAGTTTTTCCCCACAATTCCTAATTTCGATTTGGAAAATTTTCACCAGTTTTATGTTCTTTAGCTTCAACTCACATCTAGTTCACTCAAAATCCTATTCATGATTTCCAAAATACCAACTTCAGCGTAGTCGCGATTCGCGGTAGTTGAGTGACGTCAATAAAGTGGTATGTTATAACACTCATTTAACCAATGTAAAGGAAATAATAAAGTTAAAATATTATAAAATAAATAGAAATAATGTGCAAATATGAATGTTAAACTTGCTCCCCTTTTCAAATTCTACTCTTCTCGAGATGCAATGTCAGTTAACTGGTTGATCCCCTTCCTCAAGATGTTGAACTCAAAAAAAATAATGGCAAACGTCATAGAAATAAGATGAACTATCAGAACAGGCTTAGTTATATAACAAAACATATATTATGCGTTTTTACTTGATAGTCAGTCTGCAGACCATATTTGTCCCCTCTGGACTTCTGTTTATTTGATCTATAGCTAGGCACGAATACTATACCATCACGTGACATCGTTAAATAGTACAGTCAGTATGGTTTCCAAATGGAGCTTTATTAATTAATAAGGATAACAGCCAGTTGTTGGATATTTATTTTCTAGCTACGTAAATAGTTATTAACTAGAACGAAACAACGATCTTTCTTATCGGTAAGTAATACACCGCAAGGAGACACTGTTTTACCACCGATAGGGGTCTATGGAAATAGTTGGTACAATCATGAAACATATTTACACAGTACATTAATCGGATTTTACGCTGTGCAAAAACAAAATTCAAAATGTATGCACAGAACTGTATTTGTTGAATAAACAGTTGAGTTTCCTTTAATATTGCAGTGTGTTTAACCATAAATTTCTTGTATGAATAAACATTAGTGTTCATTAAGCACACCCCCTGATGGTTAGATTAGTGCTGTGTGCATCATTTTATGAAATGTAGTTGGAAGGAGTCAGTATGAAGGTCTTCAGTAACATTCTGTAACAAATAGTGCCAGATAGAAATAGATTAAGCTGGCCTGCTGACCACATGGTTGTAAGCCTATTAGTAGGTTTCAACCGGTGTCACGAAAACCCTAGTTATTGATCAAATGTGTTAATTCTTTGACGCTACAAAACCAATTTGGATAAATTAAGAGAAAAGTATAAAACAAAACATCTGCAGTTAACTTGATTTCTTTAAAAAAAATCTTAGGCGTATAGGTTTCCATTAGTTCCCTGTTTTTCAGCATTTAAACTTTTAATTTTTATATTTCAATTGTTTGTTTACTTTTTAACCACGTTCACCTGGGACTACTTATGTGGCAATTATTATTCTATAAGGAGACTGTATATTTTGATGATGTGTACTTTTTAACGATGATTACCTGGGATTAATTTTGTGATGCTTACTTTTCCTATTAACGTAATTTTCTTATTTAAATGTAATAATTACATATTATACATTTCTTAAACGTGTGAATTAAGGTGTCACTGTCTCTTTTGTGATCAATGTAATGTGATATTACATGTCATACATTTCTTAAACGTGTGAATTAAGGTGTCACTGTCTCCTTTGTGACCAATGTTCTGTGATTCTTTTGTGACGTGCCTCTGCACCTCATCCCTTAATAAGTATTTAATGAACCATTTTCTTACTAATTCTTTAAACTTTGTTATATCAGCCTGGTTAATAATCCGAAGAAAAACTTTTTATAGAAAGGTAGAGTTTTTTGTATACACCTGCAACAACTTTCCTCCTCCACATTTACCTTAGTTTGTCCTCGAGCAATATCAAAATTGATTCTTAATGATAAATTAAAATCTAAGTAACACGAGCTATCCTGATTCCTATGTACAAAACAAAAGGCTGTGGAGTTTCGTTTGTTTGTGGTAAAGCACAATATGATATCTGTGCTTTACCCATCGTGAGTAACGAAACCCGATTTTTAACGTTATAAGCCCACTGACTTACGGCTAAGGCAACAGTGGGTAAAAGCTGTAGAAGGCTTATATAATCCTGAGATAAACGTTCTGTCAAACCAGAAAAAATATCTATATATCAAAATATATCCGTATTTTGTTTCACGTTTACATTGAATATATATATTGTGAACATCATCATTATTGACTTGGCTACGAGTGCAGTGTTGATATTTCATCACTTCTGAACACGTTCTTTCAATTATTTATACTTGCATATAAAGGGAGAAGGTTCTATTATGCATTCTAAACTCTTTGCTTCACCGTTTTGCAAATATGTGGACAGAAAACATTTAGCATTTCAGTACAGTTTTGGATTTAAAGAGTTTTAGCTAAGGTAACTTATTCCCAAGTGTTTTTAATGTAATAAAATATATTTCTATGTATTAGCAGTGACCAACTAAAAGTCGTGTGTACTATAAGACAACAGTTAATTCTACATTAAAGACACGCTCCACATATTTTTTTATCTTGGCTGCATTACAAGAGTGACTGTCAAATGCCACTATTTAGTCAGAATGGTAGGCCAGAGTTGGCGGCAGTTGCTGTCGACTAGCTGCTTTCCCTCTAATCCTTCATGTCCGGGTGGTTATAAGATGCTCGGCTCACAATCTGTAAGTCACGAGATCAAAACCCATCACCGAACATGTTCGCCTTTTCTGCCATGGGAGCGTTGTAAAATGACGGTCAATTTTACTATTTTTTGGTAAAGAGTATCCCAAGAGATGACGGTGGGTGGTATTGACTAGCTGTGTTCCATGTGTTATATCACTTCAAAATTAAGGACGGCTAGCGCAGATAGCCCCCGAGTAGCTCTGCACGAAATCCAGTAAATAACAAACAATCTAGTCTATCACTTCAAAATTAGGAACGGCTAGCACAGATAGCCCTTGAGTAGATTTGCGCGAACATCTGAAAGCAAAATATAACGCAAACCTCCGGGATCTAATGCTTGCTCTGGGAACAGTGCAGATAGCCCATTGTGTATTTACAGCCACCATAAGCAGGCGACCTCAATGCCAAAATTATATCCGTAAGTTATCCGTGTTGTATATATATATGTATTTCAAAAGAAATAGTAATTCAAGTTTTAAATATCAGCACACAATAATAAATAGCAGCTAGTTTTCCTATGTATAAATGAAACAAGAAAGGCCTAAACATGCAACTATTAAGCATGTTTGCAAATGGTTGCTTGTAAAGTTATAACTCGTGAGGATCGCAGAAACAGCAAGCAGTATTTTAAATAACAGTTAACGGGACAAGTGTACAGAACGAAGACAATTTTCTAGGGTCATCTCATTTCTAAATCAGAGGTAGTAACTGGTTACATTTCGTAAAGAATCCTAAATATTAAAACAAAATCAACTAGAGAAAAGAAAACTCGTTGTTTTATTTCCTGTTGTTGTTGTTTTTTTTTCTACATGACAAAAAGTACTTTTAGGTTCCAAGGGAGGTAATTAGGAAACTGTTCTACGTGCCTAATAATCTTGTATCCACAACAAAACACGAATATAGTGCCTACACCCAAGTTCGAACACCAAGAAAAAGCAGGATGTGGGTGATGAAACCACTTATGAAACCCAGACATTTTGTAGTTCCAGTATCAGCTCACGCTTTTCAATATTTTATATTTCCACGAGTGAACAAATCCAATCATCTCGTTCTCGTACTCAAGTCTATCGTGATTGGATCAGACTGTTGACGTATGCAGAAAACGTGTGCATAGAGTAGAGTGCTTCCTCTTCTAGTAATTTTAAATATATATATAATACATTGATTTCATAACTTATTTGTTCACTTTAGGCGTTAGCTGTGCAACTCTTTCATGCATACTACCATGCATATATGAACTCCAGTGTACGTGATTCCGTGTCATTGTATTTATTTACGTACTTGAGTGTGTGAGTATACGTTATTTGTTATGCTTACTTTATGGTCGGTATAGAAGTAATAATTTATTTCTCACCTACTAATCGAGTCTGAACGTAAATTATTTTATCAGAAATTTCAGGGCGTTCTTTTTAACGTTTCATAGAATACTATTTATTTAATTACACGCTAAAAGAGTTTAGTACCAACCAAAACACAAAAATCTCTTCCCTGCAATAACGGTGTCCCGTTTCAAAACGTTTGTCAGTGCCCGGCCAGATAGAGTTGCGCCTACACTGACATCGAACCACAGACCACAGGGAGGCATCTGGCTGGTAGCAACTACGTTTGGTTTATAATCACTTACTGTTTAACATTTTAAAATTATTTTTGGTTAAACCACCAGGTACCCAATGTAAATAAGATGATTTCAATACCACTACTTCTACTACTATTATAGGCTTTAGGAGTTTGGTACTGACCTGTACAGACTTTCCTCAAGATTCATCTAGTGATAATGCCCATGTCAATTTAAGTAGCATCTGTCCTTTTCACACTGGACTTTAATAATTCCACCCTCCTTCCTCCAGCCTTTCAGTTGACCAGTCAGACCTCTATCTTTTTAGTCTATGTTATATTTAACTGACAATGTCATTCGAAAATCTTACCAGCTAGGTCCACTCTGTCGTTGAGTGATTATCATGTGCCGCTGTGTGCTGGAATATAAGTTGTTATCAGTTGAGTTTTCAAGCCTCTTAAAGGTTTTACTCGTGCTCTCTGGATGAAACCTGCTTCCAGTCTCATAATGAAGCTTAGTGAGTGTCTCAAAACTATGATCTTAACTATTACTAGCCAACCAGACAAGTGTATCCTCGTGTACTTCACATTCTGTTGTTAATGAACTGTCCCACCCAACTCTGGCCACTGGTCATTCAAATACTAGACAGTCATCTCTCCATACGGCCCATGCCCATGCAGTCATGTCTTTCATAACCGAGTCATCTGTTGCTTTGATCATTGCCGGTTTCCGTTCACTTATCCATTCCATAACTTTGGTTATGTCCTGATCTTTCCCTCCACATCCTGCTGCCAGTCTTCATTACGCATAATTTAATGTCATTTGCTTGGACCCACTCAATACCCTTGATGTCTTCCAGTGGACATATATCCTCTACATATTTGTTCACCTCACTGACCCATAACTTAACCCATTTTAGTCTCTGTATTACTGCTTCATCTACCTTCTATCCCAAGTGCTCACATAGTGGACGGGATACGATTGTGATTGCAGTGAGTAGGACTTATCTATCTAGAATCCTTTGTCTTGTAGTGAAAAGTGCAGGTTATCACTGGGTGAAAAGTGCAGGTTATCACTGGGTGAAAAGTGCAGGTTATCACTGGG
>NW_013665971.1:18269-20060 GCF_000517525.1 Limulus polyphemus | reverse complement strand
GTCCTGTTGCTATTCTCGTGGCTGCATTCTGCACCACCTGGTCATTACTAATTGTGCCAATATGTACATAATTGGATTTCAGACTCCATTATGGTCATCACTATTGCTCGTATCAGATTGATGACGCTCCATTGCTGCACTATATGGGCTGCAGCGCATTTGAAAATGGTAAAACCCTTCAGTGATTGCCTTCTCAGATGATCAATATGTACATACATTTTACGCTGCGGTCCATTACAACGTCCAGAAATGTGAAACTTCTTATGTGGATCTGTTCTGTTTCCATATGTCAGTGTGAAGAGAGAGAGAGAGTGATTTCTGTTTGAGATCTGGTACCAACATCCAACAGGCTTTTTCTGGTTGGATGTACATTTTGTTATCTTTATCCCACAGATGGAACCTTTTGTTAATTTCCCGGCAAAGGACAACAAATAATGTCTCCTGACCCTGGACGTATCTTTATGCCTATAAATGTGCTTTTATCTTAATTAGACCGGACGTGGCTTAGTATATAGCGTGTTAGGATTGTCAGTGTTCGTGGTTCGCGACCCGTTAACGCAAAAAAAAATAAAAATCGGGGAAAGTGGGTACGCTATAAAAGTGACAGTCAAACCCACTATCTAATCAGACACGAGCAGCCCAAGAGTTCACGGTGAGTACTGTTGAATAGCTGCCTTCTCTCTAGTCTGTCAGTTCAAGATTAGGAAGAGTTATACGCACATAGCCTTTTTTTGTAGGTAGCTTTGCGTAAAAAATCTAAAGCAAACAAACTATTGTAGTTGTGTAAATTAAAATTTAAAAAAATGCATAAAAACACCTTGGAGAAAATTTACTGCACCTTTCCGTAAAATACATTGTAGACTGTGAACGAAACGTTTCCTGTTTATGTTGTCAATAATCATGTCTTCCCCCATAGGGAGGGAGACGTATTATGCTTCGTATGTTTTCCTTCCTCTTTCAAACAATTACAAATGTGGACCACTCATTTATTTCTGGACCGATCGTCTTGAAACTTGGAGGACATATCCTTGGGCCAATGTGGCCAGACACCTTTTTCGTTGTTTCCATTTAGTCCCCAGTCCTATTTTAGAGGTTCAAAGGTCAAACATCAGAAAACGTATTTTGGCTTGCAATTCCCTTATATTTCTATCAATTCAAATGAGACTTGTCACAAAGACACCTTGTGACAACCCTTACTGAATAAATCAGACAGATTTGGGATTTTCTTTCGATTTTACAGGAGTCAATGGTAAAAAAAAAATCAAAATGTATGCAATAGGGAGCTCTGAACCTAGACACATTATATAAACGTTACAAAGGTTTTATTATTATTATTCACAGTGTTTTGATTCACACAAGCAAATTGCATAAACCTTGTCGAAGAATAGGTCTTATTTACCTGAAAAGTTTTTGGCACTATGAATAAACTTATCTATGGAGAAAACGGTTCTATGCATTATAAGGTCGAATTTTTTATGCTCCAATACACCTTTTTATGCAAAGAAGTTTGAACTTGATACTGTGTTAAGTGTCTGTTCCACTGAAGTATATATGTTGTAGTTTATGCCTCCCCTTCCCTTGTTTTAAATCATATTTTCAACTGAAATTTGAGGATCTTATTTAATAAAGTGGAGTGGGGGGGGGGGGAGGGTTATGTTGCATATGCTTTCGAATGTTGACCTACACAGTTATGTACACACGTAGTTTCGGAGAATTATGTTGATCTCAGATTATGTATGCGTAGTTATGTACACACGCAGTTTCGGAGAATTATGTTGATCTCAGATTATG
>NW_013665971.1:10247-18221 GCF_000517525.1 Limulus polyphemus | reverse complement strand
TCAGTTAAAAACATTGTTTACGTTGAGTACATCAGTACATATCAGTTAAAAACATTGTTTATGTTGAGTACATCAGTACATATCAGTTAAAAACATTGTTTGTGTTGAGTATATCAGCAAGTATCAGATAAAAACATTGTTTGTGTTGAGTATATCAACACGTGTCGGTTTAAACATTTTTTTGTGTTGAATGTATTGGTATCAGTTTAAAAAAATAGTTTGTGTCGAGTATGTCAACACCTAACGGTTCAGACGTTGTTTGTGTTGAATATATCAACACGTATCGGTTTAAACGTTTTTTGTGTTGAGTATATCAACACGTATCGGTTTAAACGTTTTTTTGTGTTGAGTATATCAACACGTGTCGCTTTAAACATTTTTTGTGTTAAATGTATCAGTATCAGTTAAAAACATTGTTTACGTTGAGTACATCAGTACATATCAGTTAAAAACATTGTTTATGTTGAGTACATCAGTACATATCAGTTAAAAACATTGTTTGTGTTGAGTATATCAGCAAGTATCAGTTTAAAAAATTTGTTTGTGTCGAGTATGTCAACACGTATCGGTTTAAACATTTTTGGTGTTGAGTGTATCAATACATATCAATTAAAACATTACAGTACAGTACTTGTTACGGTATGTACACTCATATTGCATCAACTTAGCACTCTTGAACACTAGTATTCACACCTGAAGAAGGAGGGTTGTATATGTATATGTCCCCCCTAACCAAATATGCGTACACATACTTACATACACGTACTTATGTATCTGAGTAGAGAATGTTTTTAATTGTTCTTACAGAACTTTCTGGAACCAAGCCAGAATTTTTTAACATTTTGTATTTTATTCAATAATTTTAAACATCAGATAAGTTGTTGAAAAGACATATCCACGCAGCCAACTACTAAAAACGTTAAACATAAATAAATGTTAAAATGATGGATGTGAAATTTGAAATGTGATAGTTAAAGAAAAAAAATAAGAATATATATATATATATCATAGGCGCCTAACTAGGGGCGCAGAAGGGGCACGTGCAACCACATTGTAAATACTTTAACTATTTTTTAGTAAAAACTTTTCTCACCTCGTTCGCTCGCCAGTGTTTCCTGATACTAGCCCCACCCCCCATTTTTAACAAAGTAAGTTAGGCGTGCGCGATATATAAATTTGTGCTTTGTTTTCTTAAAAGCGGCAACATCTTCTGGATATATAACTTTCATGGCCTATTTGTATGAACCGTGCGTAAGTTATAGCTAACAATACAAGGCCATGTAAATACAACCTTCCATTTACAAGATTAATCAAGGAAGTTTTCGGACGTTCATTCTCATTTCACTCGTAGCAATAACATAACTTCAGTTTCGAGATTTTCCATTTATCAGAAACGTACGAAGCATTATCTGTCACGATAAATCTTACAGTTAGTAAATGTTGCAAAAACACTGTCCTCTCTTAATTATGTAAGACTTGTAATTATCATAATAATATCTAAATTAATGCTGCGTAAATAATTTACTAAATAAATAGATAAATTTATATTTTATTTTACCGCTTCGTTGATCTGCTGTGTTTTTATTTTTAACCACCACCTTTTGATAAGTCCAGGGTGGGTCAGCGTAAGTTGTGGACGTACAACACTAAAATCCGGGGTTTGGTTCCATACGACGGGGCCTGGCACGGCCAGGTGGTTAGGGCGCTGAACTCGCAATCTGCGGGTCGCGGGTTCGAATCCTCTTCCCACCAAACATGCTTGCCCTTTTAGCCGTAGGGGCGTTACATAGTGACGGTCAATCCCACTATTCGTTGGTAAAAGAGTAGCCCAAGAGTTGGCGGTGGGTGGTGATGACTAGCTACATCCCCTTTCTTTCACTGCTAAATTAGGGACGGCTAGCGCCGATAGTCCTCCTGTAGCTTTACCCGAACTTCCAAACAAACCAAATCAGCTTTGCCCTAAAACAAATAAACTAAATCAAATCTTCAACTTATTAAGAAGTCCGAAGAGAAACTAAAATAAACTTTAATCAGATGCTACTGAGTTATCTGATAGAATTAAATATTTGTTATGTGATTAAACAGCCACTTCATGCAGATATGTCGGAACATCAAAATGAAAACCTTTGAATGTTTGCTTAATTTTATAAATTAAAACGTGGTGCAAATGTAATTTTTATATTACCTATTTTCTATATATATAAATATACATATATAGTAACCATAATTTTCATAATTTCACTCTGAAATATTTATTGACTTATTTATTTATTATTTAATAATTTCGAGTTTACGCACACATACACTGTACTTGTAAAGTTTTTATTTTTTTAACTTGTGCTTGTGTACTATTACATCCGATTTATCGAAGCGCAAGTGACGTACCACATATGTCATTGTTCTTAAGCAGCACGCGCTCAATTATTCTGAAGAAGGTCAGGATATATTATCTCACTAACCAATCTCCGTGTGTCATTTTAAATACGAATATCTCGCGCGTCTTTGCCGCCGAAGATTTAGTGGCTGCTTTCTACTGCATGTGACTCACGTCCTAAAATCACTGTGATTGGGCCAAGGGACATAATAAAAAAAAGTCGTTATTTAGGAAGGAAGGGGACCCCATTTCCTTTGTGTCCTGTCGTCATGTCACAATTGCAGACATGTTGAACAACCGGCTCTTGGGAATGCCTCGCCTTCATCTTGCTCACAGACACTCGAGGTTGTGAAAGAATGAGAAAAAGAGATTAAAGAAATAAAAAAGTGGCGAAAGACAAATTAGCCATTGTGTCTAGTTATTGTTGAAGAGACATAGTTTGTGAAAGTTTTTGTCAGCCTGATGATATTGTTGAATGATCATACATACCAAACATATGTTCCTACGTGGGATTAATATTGGCTAAATTGAAACAATACATTACACAAGAAATAAACACGTGCGAAACTTTTTGTGACTGAAACTCGCCACTTAGACATTTGGTTAACATTGAGGTCACAATGTGCTTGGTGTACATAAGCTGAAGTAATGATCACAGTTGCCGCTAGATGTCAGCTCTGTACAATTACGAAGACAATGCCAACAAAACATAAAATTAGAAAACAAGAAACCCGATTGCTTTCGGAAGGTGGATCTCCTTTTCTTTTTTTTTCAAGAGTGAATTGAAAATCTACATTATCGAATACAGCGTTAATATAATGTAGACATGGCGTTCGTTGTTGCCCGGTTATTTGCAAGTTTTCTTCCCTCCTGCAAAAACAGCCTTAACGTAATGTAGGTTAAACGTTCATTGCTGCCTAGTTATTCGTAAGTTTTGCTCCATCCCTGCACAAACTGAGTTTACTTAATAAAGGTAAGGCGTTTATTGCCTTGTTGTCTGTAGATTTTCTTCCTTCCTGCACAATAATTCGGGGAAATTATGAATTATCAAACTTAAGGATCAAAGGTCAAGACCACTTGAGAAACGTAAGAAATGAGCAAGTTTTTAGATCTTATTTGGTTTCGAATATTTCATAAGTGGTGAACAAACACACAAGAATAGCTTGCTAAAAAATGCAAACATATTCCAAAATACTAAAACTATGAGGAAAATTTTGCATGAAAGGAAATTAAGAAGTTAATCGAATCATCAAATGCAGTATATTTAAACAACTATAACTAAATAACCATTTAGCTCAAAATAAAATAATTTAGAAGAATTAACTTAGCTTGGACATTTTTTTTTTTTTTTACATAAGTGAATCATTTTCATCAAAATCGGGTTACATTTTGTTATGCTTTAAATGTTGACAACCACTGATTTCTCTAGACCAATTGCGACGTGAAAGTTTTATCAATCGTTTTAGAACCCACGAGAAACACACCACTAGTTGTTGTTGTTTATTATCAAGCATAAAGCTACATAAAGGGCTATCTGTGCCCTGCCCACCACGGGTATCGAAACCCAGTTTCTAGCGCTCTAAGTCAATAGACATTCCGCTGTGCCACCGCTAGTATATGAACGGTTAACAGGCCGCATTGACATGCCATTTCTGGGTGGAATTTGTTTGTGCATGCACTTTGACATCATTTTTGTTATTTTCAATATTATTTATTCGTCACTATGGCAATAAGAAGTTGTGTAAATGACTCAAACATATTATTTTATATTTGTTGTAAATTTGTTGTAAATTTGAGCTAAGTAAGAATTTTTTTTCCCGATTTGTAAAAAAAATCCTTACATGATAGAAAAAAATAATAATATTATTTTCGAAATCTACGTAGCTGAATTATGGAAGATCCGTTATTAAAACCAAAACAACTTTTATGAAGTTTAATTTTGCTGGACTGTGTTATTTATGTACCTGATTCGTGATCTTTATTTACATATACTCCACAATAATATGATAGCTATGGTATAAATTGTCGAATGTTAAACTTTCTCTCACTTAACAAATATTCAAGAATCACCATAAAGGATCTTTCTTGAATATTCTCCAGATTATTCAAAAACCAGTAGATTTCTACACACTCTATGCCACTAGACGGCGCCACCGCAACAAAACCCGTAAGTCTAAAAATGTTTGAACTCACGTTTGGCTAAATTATTTTAAATTACCCCTTTCATTGCTAAGTTTATTTACTTGCTATGTTGAATTTCGCGCACAGCTACTTGAGACTATCTACACTAACCGTCCCCAATTTTGAAGCGATAGACTAAAAGGAAGGTAGCTAGTAACCACCCTTCACTGCTAACATTTGGGCTACTCTTTGCCAACGAACAGTGGGATTGGGCATCACGTTATAACGCTTCCACGGCTGAAAGGACAAGCATGTTTGGTGTCGGGTTTCAATCTCGCAACCCACAGGTAGCCATGCCATATATAAAAACACCTTTTCCAGCACCAAGCTGATATTTAGGTACACAATTAAAAACGCACACACAAAAAGACATATTTTAATATTTCATTGCTTACCTGAAACACGAAAATGGTAAATGTTGTCGAAGTGTAAGGAAGAATACCACCGTTTCTTCATAGGGATACAAATATGGTAGTGCTCTGGAGGAGAACATGTGCCCATGACAGTGGAAGTTTAGCACGTACATCTTAACGTGAAAACACATCTTACCTGTTGAAAATGGAGGAGAACATGTGCCCATGACAGTGGAAGTTTAGCACGTACATCTTAACGTGAAAACACATCTTACCTGGTGAAAATGATTCGATGTCTCTTCATTAGAAGCTGCCCCTCAGTGGCATAGCGGTATGTCTGCGGACTTACAACGCTAGAATCTGGGTTTCGATACTCGTGGTGGGCAGAGCACAGATAGCCCCTTGTGTAGTTTTATGCTTAATTACAAATAAACAAGCAATCATTAGAAGCAAAATTAAATTTTTTCAGCAAGTTTCTTTCAAAATCTGCCAAAGCCAAATTTAATTAAATTAGGATATTTGGTCAGATCGCTTAAACTTTTTCTATATGTTAATAACAAGACACCAGAGGAAACCCTTAACAGAAAAATAAAAAATAAATTAAAAAACAACAACAAGGAATTTGAACGTATTTTTGCTTGGGGCCAAAACAATAAGTCTTGAAAATTGTAACACAGAAAAATATAAAAAAAATTCTTCAGTTCTTTACCAGATGCCATCAGTGGCAGAAAAGAAATGCTTATACCAGAAAATAACTGTCTTTTTTTTTCAAGGCTCATAAAACTTTTCGAATATTTGCGCATATTTTCACGCAGTATCACTAGAGGTATAAAATATTCACTAACCACCAACAAAAGAGAAGAAATAAAATCTAGTTAAGCACAACCATGTCTTTATTACTGGTTGATGTATATATATATATATTTCCTTCGCCCTGAGACTGCTACAAATTGTCTAATATTTTTATTGTTATTTTTGTGAGTAACATATGTGGTTTGCTTTAATATGAGTAACAATGTGTCATGATGAGTGGCATATTTTATGCATCCTAATAACTAATAATTTTTTCTTTAAAATAAATAACACCTTAATTTCATGCTCATGTTTCCTTTGTTGAATTCTCTCGCAAATCTACTCGAGAGCTATCTGTGCTAGCTGTCCTTAATAGACTAGTGGGAAGGCAGCTATTCAACACCACCCACTTCTAATTTTTGGGCAGGTTCTTTACCAACGAAAAATGGGATTGATCATTTAATTACAACGCCCTCAAGGCTGAAAGGGCGATCACGTTCGTTGATGTGATTCGAAGTTGCGACCACTAGGTTGCGAGTCGAGAGCCATACCCACCAGGTCATTAATATTAGTATATGTACACATACATTGGAATGACGAAAACTAATACTTACATCAATTCAAAAATTATAATAAGTAGTTTGTTTGTTTGTGGCAAAATTGCAAAGGTTATCTGCCGCTGTTCTTAATTTTTAACTGCCGACCAGAGAGAAGTTGCCGGCAGCATCAACTTAACTCTTGGGATACTATTTTACTAACGAATAGTGGGATTGATTATTACATTATAACGCTCTTACGGCTGAAGGACAAGCATGTTTGGCGCCGGGTTTCGATCCCGCGACACGCCGCTTGGGAGTTGAGTTTCCTAACCATCAGGCCATAATAAACGGAAAAATCATTTGGTTTTTAATATCATTCAACATTCAATTATTTTTATTTTTTAAAACTTTGTTGTTGTTAATTACACAATATATTATTTGAAAATTAAATTGATTCAATTTAGCAGCTTGGTTGGAGCTTGATATTTATTCCCATTTGAGTGTCATTCGATTGATCGTTGACATGATGCTTATTCATATTTTAGTTTATCACTTTGTTCTTAGACTTTAACTGTATTATTCTTTACTATTCCGATACATATTTATAAACGCTTGATTGGTGAGCTTATATTAGTTTAAGATCAATACTTGACATTACTTGCTAACACTTGATCAAGTAACGACAGGAGAAGAAAACAATTTACCTTAAAATTTCGACTTGTTTTATAGACAGAGTTCTAAATACTCGACGACATATTCATCTCATGAGCACATTCCCGCGTAAACGACGGTCTAAACGCATGCGTGAATATATTACTCGGAAGTATACATGATAATAAAAAGTGAATGGTGTTTCTATTTAATTTTTTTTCATGTACTTACTTCACTGAGATTTGAACTAATACGGTGCATGCCTCATGTAGCTATCTATTCTGAGGACCAGAGTGTGGCCTAGTGGTTAGCATATTGGACTGAGGACCCGAGGATCTCTATTTTGAGACGTGGTGCTCCCTAACATGTTTCGCACTTTCACCTGTAGGTGAACTATAACAATGAGAGGCACACCCGATGTTCGGTTAAAAGTAGTCGTTTCGGGCTGCGGATGCTACTAACTGGTGTCTTCTCCCTGGTCTGCAGCTCGAAATTAGTGATGGCTGTGTTTGATCTATAGGGATCTCTGATTTGCTCGTTGTACAATAAGAGGCCGTTCGGGTAAAAGAACGAACAAATTAACAACCGCTTTGTAAAATAACTTCAACTCTTAAGTCTTCTGTTTCACTAGTTTTATATGAACATATAAAATTCTCTCATCACTGTAATTGTTTTTTTCTTCTTCTGTTAGTTACCTTAATATTCACAAGAGTAATTATGCAAGAACCGAGCCTTACTTTAGAAGCAGTTACAGAGTTAGTGTTTTAATATTTTATTATATGCAAGATAACTCTCCACCCCATAACGCTAGATAAGGCCTAGACTCATCAAACAAGAAAAGGAAAACGAAATTCCTTTATCATTTTATATTTCGTGCTTCAAACGGAATTTTTTTTATAATAAACAGAAACGATAACCTTAACTGTGACTCCGACATCAATAATCTTTTCCTATACATATCTGAAACGTATATTTATAACAAGCCAATCTCGCGGCATGCTGATATATTAGTGGTTACGATTACCTATATGTAACACCCATAAGGCTTAAGAACAGAGTCATTCTCTTTCATCACTTCAAAAAT
>NW_013665971.1:6266-9495 GCF_000517525.1 Limulus polyphemus | reverse complement strand
ACTGCTAAATTAGGGACGGCTAGCGCAGATAGCCCTCGTGTAGCTTTGCGCGAAATTCAAAACAAACAAACAAACCATACGACATAGAGACAGAAACTGCACGCGATCGAAACTGGTGCAAATAAATGCGATGTTTATTTTTGTCCTGTTAGCATTAAGAAAGTTTTCAGTTACAACCTTGAAAATGTTTTTTTCGGGGGCAATTTTATGACAAATCATGCAGTGTATATTTAGCACAGTTCGTGCTTTGATCTTCGTATGATTTATACGTCATAGTACAAAAAAAAAAGTGCTTCCCTGACAACTTTCCTTTAGTTGGACACGTTCTTTGCACTTCATTTAATAAAAAGTTGAAAATCCTTGATGTTTTACGGTAAAATAGGCATCATCCTTGAGTTCCATCCAAATTAGTAAATTAGTGTGTTTAACCCTCACATTACCGATTTGTCTTTATACTTTTCACTACCAGTGAATATATTGCATCATATTATGCTTTTGGCTTTTCCAACACTCAGTTAAAAAAAAAATAAAAAAAAATTGAGTGACATCTCTCGTGTTCTTTGTAAAATACTTAAGGGACCTTTGCAGTAATTAGTGGGATTAAGTGTAATATTTACGGTACTTTTATTTATATTATTTTGTGATTTATGTATCATTAGGGGTACTGTATTTAACAAAGCCACGAATCCAGAAGCAGTTTGGTGTTTAAATCATTTAGAAAAAAAAAGGTTTCTAAAAACTCGATGAATTTGAATCCCACAGTAATCCCACTGTTAAGTATACGTTTCTGGTGAACCCGTGTTCACTGAACACAATTTATTTGTAATTATAAACTCAAGTATTTCTTTCTGTAAATATTCCATGGCAGCATGAACGTCCGCAGGACTTATTCCAGGTGGGGTCAAACCATCGCAGAGCGCAGGTCATTTGGCTTGAAGTTTGAATGCGAGGTTCTGACTGATTATAGCTTATTTATGTAAACCTAATTTCGTCACTTATATATAAATAGTATTATTTTCTAGTACATTTTCATGGACACATGGTTAGGGCGCTCGACTCGCAATCTGCTGGTCGCGGGTTTGAATCCCCGTCACACCAAACATGCTCGCCTTTTCAGTCGTGGGGGCGTTATAATGTGACAGTCAATCCCACTATTCGTTGGTAAAAGAGTATCTCAAGAGTTGGCGGTGGGTGGTGATGATTAGTTGCCTTCCTTCTAGTCTTACACTGCTAGCCCTCGTGTAGCTTTGCCCAAACTTCCAAACAAACAAACAAACTAATACATTTTAAAATAAATTATTCATATAAATTGACAGTTACCTTTAATTCAAAGTTTTGTTATGTGTAAAAACACAGTCTTTCTTGAAGGTCAACTTAAGGATTGTGGTTTCGTTGTTATTTTAGTTGTTTGTTTGTTTTTGAATTTCGCGCAAAGCTACACGAAGGCTATCTGCGTTAGCCGTCCCTAATTTAGCAGTGTAAGACTAGAGGGAAGGCAGCTACTCATTACCACCCACCGCCAACTCTTGGGCTGCTCTTTTACCAACGAATAGTGGGATTGACCGTCACATTATAACGCCCTCACGGCTAAAAGGGCGAGCATGTTCGATGGGACGGGGAGTCGAGTGCCCTAACCACCTGGCCATGCCGGGCCTTGTTATTTTAGTACAAAATATTTCTACATAGAAACAATGTTGAAATATATTCTTCATGGATTTAAGTTAAACGAGTTTTCTCTGTAGAGCTTTATTTTTTTTTCTCCTGTAAATAATAGTGTAAAATCTATTTGAGATTTACTTTTTGACCTTAGACAGATACAGCTTCAGGATGAGACCTGTTGCTTGCGAAGAAAACGAACACGATTGTTATGATATACATTCTAATAACGCAATTTTCAGTTTTGTTGATTTATGTTTGATGCAAGATATCACTGTTGAGGCATTGTTAACGTTCATAACAAAACGCTATCTGCTTTAACATCCGGAGCGAGAGAGCTGCACGTTTAAACGTATGCCTTTATATTTCGATCCTATAAAGCCTAGATTAAGATCACGTGTACATGTGTAGTAGAAGAACATATATAGAGAGAAAAAATAAGGTATTCCCAGGGTGGGCGGTTGATAATCCACAACAATACGTGTTCCTATTACAAATAGAGGTCGCTTGGGTCGGATCGTGACTGCCGGAAATAGCATGGTTATTTGTGTCATTGATGTTAATTACCGGTGTTGAGCTTGAGCAATGGCGGGCATCATCCGTTGATACTGGTGTTGTCCAGAGCCAACGGCTGCCAATGGTTTCAGTCGTGTGGGTTTGAAAGCCCCATAATTTGACCTGACTTGATGATAGATTGGGTCACGAAAGAAGAATAAGCCTTTTATTATACAAAATGCATATACATAGAGTGGAAAGAAACGCAGACAAAGGAATGAAACAAACACAGAGAATTACCGATCCATCGTTTGATGAAGCTGTTAAGTGTCACTTAGATTAATTTAACTACTTAAGAACTAGGGTGAATAAAAAAAAAGCTATTTTCTAAAAATTTGCATGTAACTTAAAATGTGTACAATCTGACATTTGAACTTTTGTGAAACTGTCCTTGTTATAAAAGCATGGTATGAGATATTAGTTTATTTTTGAAGCGGATCTATAACTGAAATAAATTTTCACTACAAAAGTAGGGCTAATCACTAGACTTAAGAGGCCTCGTTTCTTCGAGACTACTGAATATACGTCTGGTGAAGAGGCGTTGTGTTTTTCGTGATAAAACATCAGATTTTTGCACAATATTTACAGATAGAAATATTTTAAGGGCAAGATTCACTTAAATTATGAGGGTCTAAGGTTCGCGTCCCGTTGTCGCAAAAACATGCATTCCATACCTTGAGACCGTGACTGTGTTATAGAGAGTGGCGATCAAACCTCGTTCTTCGATTAGGGTGGCCTAATTATTGACCGTCGGTATTGTTGACTAGCTGATCTTCCTTTAGCCTATCAGTTCAAAATCAGAGATGGCGCTGTTAACCATTGTGTAACTTTGCTTGAATTTTCGGAGGCAATAAACTGGCGTTATTTCTGAAGAAGTATTGTTTTTATGTTTGTTTATGGCAAAGCTACTAAAGCTGTTTACTGCCGTCCGTAATTTTAAACTGGAAGCCACAGAGAAGGTAATTTGCCGGCAGCACCCACCGCCAACTCTTGGGCTACTCTTCACCAACGATTAGTA
>NW_013665971.1:5118-5741 GCF_000517525.1 Limulus polyphemus | reverse complement strand
CCAACTCTTGGGCTACTCTTCACCAACGATTAGTAGGATTAAAGTCACGTTATAGCGCCCCCACTGCTGAAAGAGAGAACATATCGGGGTTTGATCCCGGGACCCACAGAGTGCGAGTTCAGCACTCTAACCTACAAGTAATACCAAGCCATCGCAGAACCGGGGGTGCAATTCTCAAAAAAAATAAAATAAAAGTCGAGGTACTCAGCTGGGTGAAGTGTACCTGTTTTTAAAAAAGAAAAAAAATCTACATGAAAACATAAAAAACGACATAAAATACCGCCTTAAAAAATAAGTTCCGGTACTCAGTACCGGCAGAATTTCACCACTGTGCAGAACTTGGTATTACTTGTAGGTTAGAATGCTGAACTCTCACTCTGTGGGTCCCGGGATCAAACCCCGAATATGTTCTCTCTTTCAGAACTAATAAATTGATATAGCAATTGCGTAGACTGAACGATGCCAGTATCAAACTTTCTGTTAAACTCAAAAACATATATACAAGATGCAACGAATGGCTCCCAGTGGCACAGCGGTATGTCTGTTGATTTAGAGCGCTAGAAACCGGGTTTCGATACCCGTGGTGGGCAGAGCACAGATAGCCCTTGGTGTAGCTTTGTGTT
>NW_013665971.1:0-4118 GCF_000517525.1 Limulus polyphemus | reverse complement strand
TCTGTTAAGAGTATAATAATAATAATATTTAACGAACAGTTCTGCTAATTGTATAATAATGATATTTAACGAACAGTTCTGCTAATTGTATAATATTGATATTTGACGAACAGTTCTGCTAATTGTATAATAATAATATTTAACGAACACTTCTGGTAAGAGTAAACTCAAATCCGGTTTCAAATTTCTGAATGCTGACTGCAACCGAAGTCATATGATCCACATGTGACAAAATCTTGGTTGGTTTTTCATCCAGATTTTACCGACGAAGTTTCTGTTTGTTTTAGATCAAAGCCACATTGGGCTATCTGCTACGTCCACTGCCTGGTTTCCAACTCCAGATTTCAGCGTTGCAAGCCCATAAAATTAACGCTGCAAATTTTCAGATAAGCAAATATTAGGCTATTTACAATGTTTATCATCTTTTTACGTTTGCTCCGTGTGATTTCAGCCTCGTTTTTGTGTGTGTTCTACCGGTGACTGTTTTATGCATTTTTTTGCTCGACTTACCTAAAGAAGAAAAAAAAACGAAATAGGTAAATAAACGACATTATTTTAGGAAGTTATTACTTTTTCTATCCAACTAACACAGCTGTACAGTATAAGTATATAGGCTAGAATATTTATTATTCTACGTACATCTCTATCTTTAGTAGAGACACGAATCACATTCTTCACTGTCTACGTAATTAAACATAGTAAAGTTTCCTTTGCCGAGCTAAATGTATTAAATATTTGCATTAGAAGGAATGATAGTTGGGAGGTTGGAACGTTTCTGATTGAAGGTATGTAAAACAAATTGAAATGACTTAGATTCAAAATACCTTGCATCGAAACCCTAAACAGCGAACGGTTTCAATCACATAAAACATGTTTATTGATTGTAGATAACGTGGAATATGCCAGAGTCAAAACGAAAGTCTGCACAAACACATAATTTATGGGTTTTACAGCGTTTCGATCTTCTTCTTTTTTGTTCTTTTCAAAACCTACATGAAAATGCCAAAATGTTAATGGAATCTGTATTGATTGTCGCGAAAGCTATTATGAATTACAGTTATTAAATAATCAGCGATGTTTAGTAGGGTTCGTTCGAGCTTCCTTTGTGATGATTCTCCGCGTAATAAACTCGTGGATGAGACTAAAAAAGAACCTGGTGTTATTTTTGAGCCGTTCTTTTGTGCTCACAATATGCCGACAGATGAGATTAAAACAAACAGGAAATTACATCTACATTAGTTTGTATATTTATAGCAGTTTTAACTGAATTCCCAGACCATTCAGAACATACACTTAATCTAGATATTTTAAAACAACTGCGGTACGCGTCATTACAAATCTAAAGTGGGAAGGTTCCTTTTTCTCAAGACGATTATTTGTTTGTTATGAATTTCGCGCAAAGCTACACGAGGGCTATCCGTTCCTAATTTAGTAGTAAAAAAAAGACTAGAGGGAAGGAAGCTAGTCATCACCACCCACTGCCAGCTCTTGGGCTACTATTTTACCAACGTATAGTGGGATTGACTGTAACATTATTACGCTCTCACGGCTGATAGGGCGAGCATATTTAGTGGGATTCGAACTCGCGACCCGTAGATTGCGAGTCGAGCGCCCTAACCACCTGGCCATGCTAGGCCTACAGTACAGCTACGGACGAATGTCACTTTAAATTTCATCAGCCACACACAATATTACTTGTTCTTTCTTAGTTATTCTATATAATATATGTTCATAGAAAATCTTATCATAACAGTGAGCCAGATGACACTCGTTAGGCATCCTGATAATGTCATTGATACGTGGCACTCAAAACAAATCTGACATCATAAAGGTGAGATTGGTGGCACTCACTAAAAATTCTGACGTCATAAGGGCTTAGCATCGCCTGGTAATTAGGGCTTCCAATCTGCGTGTCATGGGTTCGAATCTCTGTACTAGTTTGAATAATTAAAAATGCCTTACTAGCAAGTGCCGGGAGGTTATCCTTCTAGTTCAGTTGATAGAGCACTCGTTTAGCATGAGACAGGCGAGAAATTAAACATATATCGTGAAAAAATACTACAGTAAAACCAACTGGTGGCTGTCCCACGACCCTGAAGCTAGGCCCGACACAGGGGTTGACGGTGGGTTGTGTTGTGTTGCCTGGATGCCTTCCCTCTAGTCTATCAAATTTAAATTAGGAACGGCTAGTGCTCATAACTCTCGAGTAGTTTTGTGCGAAATTCAACAAACAAACAAACTGGCGTCATAATAGCAAACTAGGTGTCATCCATAATTTACATGCTCACAAATATATATATATGTAATATAGTCTATACACTGTAGCGTAGCTCTTTCGTGGAAATTTCCGCTCGTTGTTGTCTCTGTAACAATTAACACAAAGTGGAACGCAGTTGGGATTTAGTGGAAAAATCAAAGCCATAAGTGTTAATCCTCTATCTATATACGTAAATCCGGGGTTTACAGTCGTCAGACTTGTTACATAGCTCGTCTATCATTCGTTATCCATACAGAGAAATGTGAAAGACCAAGCCCAATATTATGACGTCAGCATTGCTACCTTGCTTGTTATCATGACGTCACTGTTTGACTGAGTGTCGCTTAGCTTATTATTATGCGGTCAGCATCTCTACCAAGTGCCTTCTAGCTTACTATTCTATCTTCCGTATCTCTACCGAGTGCCACTAAACTTACATCGTCTCACAATATACACGTGATTTTTTGTCAAATCTGTATTTTTGCCGCTTTTTAACAGTTTTGAACACATCGCGCACTTTCATTGTTCCATGTCAAAAGTTCCCAAACTCCTGGGCCAAATGTCGCGCAGAAGATAGCTTATCGGGCTATGGATTTGAGATTCGGTTTCTCGCGTCCACCCTTCTCCCCAAATAAAATTAGCAATGCGCATTTTGGAAAATGTGGGTGCAGTATAAGAGCGACGGTTAAATACAACTGTTAGGCCTGACAAGGGTAGCCCAAGAGTTGGCGTTGGGTGCTGTTGACTAGCTGTCTTCCCTCTAGTTATTGGGCAAAATTCAACAAGCAAACCATAACTGCAGGTTTCCCCAACTTTGATAATAAATACATTGTTTTTGTTTGTTTGAAGTTAAGTACAACGCAACACAATGGGCTATCTGTGCTCTGACCACCACGGGTATCGAAACTCGGATTCTAACAAACATTATCTCAAACAATAATGTATTTCTTTGATCTAAGCCGGTTTGTTGAGCTCTAGTATTGAACGAAAGGCCTCTTCAGTCTTGGACACAGGATACATAGTGTGATTGACATATTGTTATACACTCTTCTTTATTCCTTCCCATAAGTTCTTAGCATTTGCTACAATCGGGTAAAGTAAATAAATAGGTGTATTGCCCCATATTGGTGTAGTTTCAAAGCTCTGGTGCAATGGTACGAAAGGTATTAACCTCAGGTTTCCACCCCTTTGCACAGCCACAATTGCCGCGTCCAAGACGAAACATTCAACAACGTGTTCTTTTTTTTAACCGAATTATAGAAGTCTAGAAGCGACACACTTGGCGATACATCAAAGTTATTGTACCGCTAAGACGAGACTATGAGTACACGATGTTACAATATTCACGTGCCTGTATCTTTTCATAACCGCTTTTTTACACCTTTTTTTTGTTGAGTGAAATGTTTGTAAAATACAGTGTTTGTGGTATAATATATCTTGTGAACCGTTTTGAACAGGCTACTATTATAAGAAGATAGTATAATCACATCCGTGGTGACGGTGTGAACAATTTACGTACTTACAAAACTGAGTAAAACACAAAAACAATTATACGTTTCACGAACTTTTCCTTTATTACGATAATGGTTTTGCATCATTTCCAAGGATTGACAGTTTCGGGCCTGGCATGGAATTTCGCGCAAAGCTACACGAGGGCTATTTTCGCTAGCCGTCCCTAATTTAGCAGTGAAAGACTAGAGGGAAGGCAGCTAGTCATCATCACCCACCGCCAACTCTTGGGCTACTCTTTTTTACCCATGAATAGTGGGATTGACCGTCACATTATAACGCCCCTACGGCTGAAAGGGCAAGCATGTTTGGTGGGACGGGGATTCGAACCAGGCCTAAAGTAGAAGGAAGA